>NW_022437026.1:9186825-9190031 GCF_009761245.1 Sapajus apella
ATACGGAATTTCACTGAAACAGAGATATTTTCCTGTGAAATACCCCATGCTCACCAAGTGCTATAAACACCAAGTACCATGCTTACCAAGTACCAGGCACACCAAATACTATAATCACCAAGTATCATGCACACCAAGTACCATGCTCACCAAGTACCACACTCAGTAAGTACCACACTCACCAAGTACCATGCACACCAAGTGCCATCCTCACCAAGTACTATGCATACCAAGTATCAGCCTTACCAAGCACCACACTCACCAAGTACTATGCATGCCAAGTGCCAGGCTCACCAAGTACCATGCTCACCAAATACCATGCTCA
The DNA here is from genome assembly GCF_009761245.1 of Sapajus apella. Lineage (NCBI taxonomy): Eukaryota > Metazoa > Chordata > Mammalia > Primates > Cebidae > Sapajus > Sapajus apella. Next base: position 9,187,151 of record NW_022437026.1, read on the forward strand.
CCATGTACCATGCTCACCAAATCCCACACTCACCCGAGCATCATGCACACCAAGTACCATGCCTGCCACATCTGTCTGGTCTGACAACAGGAAGAACGAGAACTCTCTGCAGGCCACCTCTTGGAGCATGCCCTGAGGCTGGAAGGCAGTAAGCTGGCCATGCCCAGCATGCTGAGTGGCCCAAAACCTGCAGCTGTGCCACATGGACCCTGCTAGAAATGGCCATGATGGCCATGAAGTCAGTGTGGGGCTAGAGGGCCCAGCCAGGATCCTGCTCCCCATTACCCCACCAGCCCCTGGCATCCCCAAACACTGTGCAAAGTCGCAGGGGTGCCCACCCATATCTCCTGACTGCCTCCTTCCGGGACACACTCGTCCTGGGCTCAGGCAACCTATGGGGATGGAACATTGGCACCAGCCTGCACCCTTGAGTACTGTGTGGTGTGGTTGTGTGTGTGCACGCACATGCAGTGTGTGGTGGGGAGTGTGGTGTGTGTGTATGTGTGTGTGTGTGTGTGTGTGTGTGTAGCGTGTGTATGTATGGTTTTCAGTAGGAGAGTGATGTGTGTATGTGGGAGGGCATATATGTGTCTATGATGTGTGGGGTGTGTATGTGCATCTGTGTGTGTGGTGTGTGTGTGGTGCATATTTAATGTGTATAGTGTGTTTTGTGTGTGTATGTGTGGTTTTGTAGTGTACGTGTGTGTTTCATGTGTGGTTTCGTGGTGTGTGTGGTGTGTGTAACGTGTGTGGTGTGTGTGGCATGTGTGTGGTGTGTGGTGCGTGTGCTGTGTGCTTGTGTGGTGTGTGTGATGTATGTGGTGGGAATGTGGTATGTGTGGCAAATGTGTGTGGTTATGTTTTGTGTGTGGTTTGTGCTGTGTGTGTTATGTGGTGTGTGTGTGGTGTGTGGTGCACGGGGTGTGTGCTTGTGTGGTGTGTATGTGGTGTAGGTGGTGGAGATGTGTGTGTGGTTGTTTTTGTGTGTGTGAGGTTTTGTTGTGTATGTGTATTTGTGTTTTGCGTGTGGTTTTGTGCTGTGTGCGGCGTGTGTGTGGTCTGGTGTGTGGTTTTGTGCTGTGTGGCATGTGTATGGTTTTATGGTATGTGTGGCGTGTGTGTGTGGTTTGTGGTGTGTGTCACGTATGTGTGTTGTGTGTGGTTTTGTGGTGTGTGTGGCATCTGTGTGTTGTGTGGTGTATGTGTGAGGTTTTGTGGTATATGTGTAGTTGTGTTTTGCATGTGGTTTTGTTCTGTGTGTGGCGTGTATGGTGTGCATGTGGTTTTGTGCTATGTGTGGTATGTGTGTGGTTTGTGGTGTGTGTGGCTTTGTGGCATGTGTGTGGTGTGTGGTGTGTGTGGTTTTGTGCTGTGTGGTGTATGATGTGTGTGTGGTTTTGTGGTGTGTGGTATGTGTGGTTTTATGCTGTGTGTGGTGTGTGTGGTTTCATGATGTATGTGTGGCTTTGTGGTATGTGTGTGGTTTTGCGCTGTGTGTGGTGTGTGTGTGGTTTTGTGGTATGTGTGTGTTGTGTGGTATGTGTGGTTTTGTAGTGTGCGTGGCATGTATGTGTTGTGTGGTATGTGTGGTTTTGTGCTGTGTGTGGTAGGTATGTGGTGTGTGTGTGGTTTTGTGGTGTGTGGTGTATGTGGTGTGTGGTGTGTGTGTGGTTTTGTGGTGTGTGTGTTGTGTGGTTTTGTGGTGTGTGTGGCGTGTGTGTTGTGTGATGTGTGTGATTTTGTGCCATGTGTGTGGTTTGTGCTGTGTGTGTGGTTTTGTGTTGTGTGTGTGTTGTGTGGTGTGTGTGGTTTTGTGGTGTGTGTGGCATGTGTGAGTTGTGTGGTGTGTGTGGTTTTGTGGTATGTGTGGTGTATGTGGTTTTGTGGTGTGTGTGGCATGTGTGTTGTGTGGTGTGTGTGGTTTTGTGCTGTGGTGTGACCACACTCACCGGGTATGTTGTACCTGCCGGGTTCCCTGTCCCTTCCCTGGGGGGAATGGATTTGCCTGCTTCTGTCCTCCCGAACACCCACAGCTTCTTCAGAGCCTTCTCCAAGGCTTCTGCTTTCTCCATAAGGAACGGGTGTGGCAAACACTGGGCTCCTAGACCAGCAGCAGGCACCCCAGGGCACTCACCCCAGGAGCATTCACGCCCAGAGGCACTCTCACCCCAGGAGCATTCACCCCTGGAGCACTCACCCCAGGAGCACTCACCCCAGGATCACTCACCCGAGGAGCACGTACCCCAGAAACATTCATCCCAGGAGCACTCACCCCAGGAGCATCCACCCCAGGGGCACTCACCCCAGGAGCACTCACCACAGGAGAACTCTCCCCAGGAGCACTTGCCCCAGTGGCACTCACCTTAGAAACCAGTTGTCCTGGCAGAGAAGGGGTCAGGCAGCGTCACTGGCTTTCTAAGGAGAAGGCCCAGGGGGCAGAAGACTTCCTTGTGGGCCTTGCCAGGAGAGGCACTGCCACTTGCTGAGGGGGCCCAGATGCCTGCTGGGGGAGACACAGAAACATGCTGGGGGGCACAGACACCTGCTGGGGGGGGTCACAGACATCTGCTGGGGGGACACAGACACCTGCTGGGGGTCACAGACACCTGCCAGGGGGGCACAGACGCCTGCTGGGGGACACAGATATCTGCTGGGGGGCACAGATGCCTGCTAAGCGGGGTACAGAAATCTGCTGGTGAGCACAGACACCTGTGGCAGGGGCACATACACCACTGGGGGAGCACAGACACCTGCTGTGGGGACACAGACACCTGCTGGGGGACACAGACGCCTGCTAGGGGGGACACAGACGCCTGCTGTGGGGGACACAGACGCCTGCTGTGGAGGGACAGACACCTGCTGTGGGGGACACAGACACCTG
>NW_022437026.1:9190041-9290712 GCF_009761245.1 Sapajus apella
GATAGACACCTGCTGTGGGGTACACAGACACCTGCTATGGAGGGACACAGACACCTGCTGTGGGGAGACACAGACACCTACTGGGGGGAGACACAGACACCTGCTGCGGGGGGACACAGACACCTGCTGTGGGGAGACACAGACACCTGCTGGGGAGACACAGACACCTGCTGGGGGGAGACACAGACACCTGCTGGGGGGAGACACAGACACCTGCTGTGGGGCACAGACACCTGCTGCGGGGCACAGATACCTGCTGGGGAGGGACAGACACCTGCTGCGGCCCACGCCTGAGTCAGGGTTTCCTGACTTGGTATCTCCACTGCAGGCGCCCGCACTCCATATCCAGGCAGCCTCCGTGCCCTGCCCCAAGTCCTTGGGTGTCCACAGGTTCAGCACTTCAGGAGCGCGGGCATTGCCCGGGTGCGCTCTCCATTCCCGAGGTCGTTTATAGGCACTGGGGTGATGCCGCCTCCCTGGAGGGCCCTGTCCACTCGGGCTGAACCCGCCGGGCTGGAAAGGTCTGCGCTGAGCCGCAGCTCAAGCTCGGCCAGCAGGGGGCAGCAGAGGGCAGTCGCGTCCCGGCGGGGAGCCCCAGCGGAGGGTGCGGGGTGCGCAGGGCGGGGGTCTGCAGGCCTGGGGTCGGGTGGGATCCCGGGACTGCGGTGTGCCTCGGGTTGTCTGTACTTTGGCAGTAAGAGCTGGGCCCGGAAAGTGATTTCCCAGCTCTGCAAAGATTCACAGTAAGAGCAGGTCACCGTGTTCTCCGAGAGCTTTCATTTGTTTTCCTGTGACCTCCTAACTCTTTATGGCAGGCAGGTCGGCAGAGCAAGAACTGTGACTTATCAGAGAGGCTGAAGATGCACGCAGGGTCCTCGGCTTACAGCCGGGCTGGGAACACCGTGACTCAGAATCCCTGTGCTCCAGCCCCCGCCTGGCCGGGAGGGTGGGGGCCCTGCCCCAGCTCCACCCAGCTCTCTGTCCACCCTGCTACTGGTGGGCCGCCTGGGGCCGATGCTTCTCCGATTGCACTCCCATCCACCGCGATTCCAAGGAGCCAGGGTCTTGGTCTTACACCCCCAGGCTCACAGACACCCACTGAGACTTATTTTTAGAGCTCAGAGCACTTGAAGTGCTCCCTGAACCAGCATGCATGAGTCAAGCTGGAGAAGGTACATTCTAGAATTCCTTCTTTTCAGTTGGTTTTATAATGCCTTTGTTTGAATGTATTGACAGAAGACTCAGTAACGGGCCCCTGAGAGCGAGTCATCCCACTTAATGGTGTACTGCCCCGATGGTGGCACTTCTCAGGAGATGACCCACTTGGGCAGACAGCAAAGTGTTGAGCGCCACGATGGTTTACCTGAGAGAAGGCAGATCCGAGCTGCTGATGGAGAAGGGAAGAGACAAACGCGCATCTTGGGTCTCTGGGAGCCGAGGAGCCTTCCTTTCTGGAGCAAGCAGAAAGTCATCTTGTCAATCAACTTGACACTTCCTCCCCTGAGAAGGTGAGAACATTCACATTGTTAAGGAGCCTTTGATGTATGAAGATCTCTTTTCAACATACAGAACTTTTAAGTTACTCAGATAAATGGGAGAAGACTTGACATTTATTGTGCATAATTTAAATTCAAATAGGCTCCTAGTGAAGGGAAATTACCAGACACATGTGCCTTCCATTCTATGCTTCTGCTGACATTCGGGCTCTGAAATACCTTAGAGCTGCCTTGATTTTTATAATCTAGAGAACAAAACCATATTTTGGAATATCATGATACTAATATTTTTATTTTTGAAATGAAGTTATCCCCACCTGTGAATTATTTCTTAAAAAACAAACAAACAAACAAACAAACAAAAACTCAGGCTGGGCGCCATGGCTCACGCCTGTAATCCCAGCACTTTGGAAGGCTGAGGAGCGCAGATCACTTAAGGGCAGGAATTTAAGCCCAGCCTGGGCAACTTGGTGAAACCTGTTTCTACTAACAAGAGAAAAATTAGCCGGGTGTGGTGGCACATGCCTGTAATCCCAGCTATTTGGGAGGATGTAACACAAGAATCACTTGAGCCCAGGAGGCAGAGGTTGCAGTGAGCAGAGATTGTGCCACTGCTCTCCAGCCTGGGCAACAGAGCCAGACTCTGTCTTAAAAATAAATAAATAAATAGGATCACAGACCTAACTGCTCCTTGGCCTTTGGCTACGATAAGTGTAAAATAGATCACAGACCTATACGTAAAATGCAAAACTGGAAAACTCCCCCACAATTACACAGAAGAATATTTTAGTGACTTTTGGTTTGGAGATGAGTTTTAGATATAACACCAAAAGCATAATCCATAAAAGAAAAATATGACGAGTTGTACTTCATTAAAATTAAGTATTTCTGCTCTATGAAAGACAGTGTTGAGAATGAAGGCCGGGCGCAGTGGCTCACGCCTGTAATCCCAGCACTTTGGGAGGCCAAGGCAGGTGGATCATGAGGTCAAGAGATAGAGACCATCCTGGCTAACATGGTGAAACCCCATCTCTACTAAAAATACAAAAAATTAGCTGGGTGTAGTGGCACGTGCCTGTAATCCCAGCTACTTGGGAGGCTGAGACAGGGAAAACTGCTTGAACCTGGGAGGCAGAGGTTGTAGCGAGCCATGATTATGCCACTGCATTCCAGCCTAGGTGACAGAGCAAGACCCCGACTCAAAAAAAAGAATGAAAAGACAAGTCATGTACTGGGGAAAAACTAGCAAAACACATACCTTAAAAAAGATTGCATCCAAAACATACAAAGAACTCTTAAAATGTAACCATAAGAACACAAACAATCCAATTTCAAAACGGACAAAAGATCTGAATCTCATAAATGAAGATATATGCATGACAAACGTATGAAAAGATATGGAACATCATACATCATTAAATAATTGAAAATCAAAACAGGCTGGGCGCAGTGGCTCACACCTGTAATCCCAGCACTTTGGAAGACCAAGGCAGGAGGATCTCTTGAGGCCAGGAGTTCAAGATCAGCCTGGCCAACACGGTGAAATTCCATCTCTGCTAAAAATACAAAAATTAGCTAGACGTGGTGGCACGCGCCTGTAGTCCCAGCTACTTGGGAGGCTGAGGCAGGATGATCACTTCAGACCAGGAGTTCAAGGCTGCAAGAAGCTATGATTGTGCCACTACACTTCAGCCAGGGTGACAGAGCAAATCTCTGTCTCTAAAACAAAATAAAAATAATTCATTGAAAAATTAAAAGCAATTAGGGTACTGTCTTGGTTTAAAACGTCTCAACAACCTTTACCCTAGATTCATACTAGTGTCTTCACAATTCTGAGTTCACGTGCGGGTTCCCTTGCCTGGAGTAACATCCCTGTCTGCCTAAAATCCCAGACATGCTCTAAGATCCTGTCACCTCCCTCATGGGAAAAGTACCATCCACTCAGAAGTCATCACTGCCTTCTCCTTTGTTTGAAACCATATAAGTAAGTCTCTCGCAGTGGTATGATTGAACCGCAAGGCTCATGTGTGCATGGAGGAGGGTGGCATGCAGGTCTTTCCGATTCTTTCTGCAGCCATCCATGAGGTCACTGTGCCCCTGCGTCACTCCTGCGCTCCCTGACGGGCCCAGGACACTTGGGACGCCTCAGGGAGCAGGCACTGAAGCAGCTCTCCACTGAACAAGGCAGGTGTGCAGATGAGACACACCCCATGGGCCTGCATGTCTCAGCTGCAAACATCAGGCGACAACCTTGGCGCCATTCTACAACCTGGTCCATGTTCAGGTCCAGCCCACACTCTGTCAAATCTGCATAAACACTGGGGTTTAGGGTCCCTGTCCCTCTTTCCCTCTGTTGGGGTCTTGCAGGGAAGGGCTCTGGCTCTCCGTCAGCAGGCGGCCATGCCGGCATCTCTCAGACCCACGCCTACCCTCCCAGCCCTCGGCCAACACCCTTCATCACCCTCTGCTGGGGGCCCCTCAAGGTCACCACAAGACTTCTTCAGGGCCTACACACTCACACACACACACAGACCCACAGAGACAGAGGCACAGAGACACACACACACAGAAACAGGCACAGAGACACACATACAGAGACACACACATAGAGACAGAGACAGAGTTACACACAAACACAGAGATACACACAGACACAGATGCATAGACACAGACACACAGAGACACACACAGAGACAAAGACACAGAGATAGGCACATGCAGAGACACACGCAGAGACAGAGACACAGACAGAGACACACAGAGATGTACACACAGACACATGCACAGAGACACATAAACAGAGACAAACATACACAGAGATAGAGACATACACAAAGACAGAGACAGAGATACAGAAACACCTACACACGCACAGAGACACATACACACACACAGACACAGAGACACACAGATACACACAGAGACAGACACACACAGAGACAGAGATACACACAGACACAGACACACAGAGGCAGACTCACACAGAGGCAGAGACACACAGAGAGACAGACACACACAGACACACAGATACAGACACACACAGTAGACACACTCAGAGACACAGAGAAACTCACACACACAGAGAGACAGATATACTTACAGAGGCAGGTGCATGCCCCAACAGAAAAACATATGGACACAGACACACACAGACACCCGCAGGCACTGTGAGTTCAGTCCTCACCCATACAGGGGAGCAGAAGCTCCTCCACGCCCCTCGGGGACACTATGGGGCAGCCTGGTGCCCTCCAGCTGTGTCCCCTTCCTGAGGAGGGCCCGGGGCCTCTGCTGAGGCCACTGCTTCAAGGCTTCTAAAGAGGCTGCTGGGTCCCCGGCCCCCACATTCTCCAACTTCCCTGGGGATACATGTTCACCCTCTGCGGCTGCTCTAGCTAGTTACCAAAATTCAGTGGCTCAAGACAGCACAGATGTTTTCGGCCGATTCTGCAGAATCTAGAAGCAGCCTCACGGGGCTGAAATCGGGGCTGGTGCCTGCTGGAGGCTCCAAGGGAGCAGCCAGCCCTCACCTCTCCCACCGTGGGGCCGCCTGCCTCCCCGCTGTGGCCAGCCCACCAGCCTCTGCTTCTGAGTCACCTCCCCTCCCTCTCCAGCCCTCCTGCCCACCTTGTGACTCCACCTGCCCACCGGGTCTCCCAGGATCCTCTCCGTCTCAAGACCCTTCATCAGTCACATCTGCTCAGTCCTGTGTTTCACAGGCTGCAGTCACAGGTCCTAGGGATTAGGACGTGGACATCCTTGAGGCGCCTTTCTTCAGCCATGACAGGTGCCAGTATCCCAGCCCTGCAGGGTGGGCTGCTTTTGGCAGGCTGGCTCCTCCTCCGAGGCCCCTCTAGCTGTGTTCTAGGACATGTGCTCAGACATCCAACCCAGAGACACACGGCCGGGAGCGGGCACACAGGGCAAGGGGCCTCCCACATTTTTCTGTCTTACACCAGCTCATTATCTTAAACTGAACAAGGAGGCCTTCGAGAGTATGTCTTATACCTGGTTCTAAGCGAAGGGCCACGCCCAGAACAGGAGCTGCTGTACCTGATGGGAGGAGTCCAGGGAAAGGAAAGGGGACAGGGTTTAGTCCCCCACAAATCCAGTCCCCTCCAGCTACCTGGGAAAGGACCTGAGGAACTCATGCCTCTGCCTTTGCAAGGTTAGCATCAACACCACGCTACCAGGCACTCTTGGCTTATGCTTCCACATAGAGGACAAGAACAGCAAACTCCAGGGAGGTGGGATTCCTTCCCAGTGTGCTGGTCATGGAGGGAAGCTGGGAACTGGAGAGAAGGGCTTGGCAGAAAATGCTGGGAGGCTGCTCCAAGGGCAAGGTGGAGAAATTCAAGGGAATGGGAGCCTAGAGAGAGAGCAGAGCCTCCAGCAGCCACACATGGAGAATAAGACTGGAAGTCCTTGAAAGAGAGGGCCATTGGGAGGAAGGGCTAGGGAGTTTCCACAACGTGCTCCCCTGGCCAATCTGCAAGCCGAGGATGATGGGTTGCCACGGTACAGGACCGAGTGTTCCCCGCAGCACCACTGAAGGAATCAGCCACAGAGCCGGTTGGAAATCCCACCCTACCGGCATCCTCTTATCTTCGTGCACCAGGATTCCAGGAGGCGGTGCCCAGCGGGTTCAGTCACTGCATGAGGGTGTTCTTACCAGGCAGAGCCAGTGCTGAGGCCCCTGTGCCCCCGTCCCCCACTCAGCCATGAAGGGTGGAGTGTGGAGCATACGCCCCTGCACTACTCCATGTTTATGACATCCAGACTCAAGGCTAAGAGCCCCAGCCTCAAGATTTGAACATACCTTAAACTGGACTTCAATTCTTGGTGATTGTAAAGCTGTAAGCAAGTGATTTGATCCCTCTAAGCCTCAGTTTCATCATCTGAAAAAACAGGATGGCAATACTCAGCTCATAGAGCTTCATGAGCACTAAATCATGTGCGTGTTAAGTGCTCAGTGCTGTTCTGGACACTTGGGGTGTGTCCATGGTGCTGCTAAGAGCACAGGTCGACCCCTCTTCATACCTGCCAGCTGCTCAGAAGGTGGCCCCTGCTGAATAAAAGCAGTCAACTGCTCATACACAGCAAACACAGCTACAGCGTCAGCATGTCAACATGAATCAGGGATTGAACAAGACACTGAGGCTGGAAGGCAGCAGGAACAGCAAGAGGAGTAGTGAGAATATGAAAGCACATGTATTTCTAAACATACACCAACCTGCTTTCTTTCTCTGCCATAACAAGTTACCGCAATCTTTATGGCTTACAACAACACCTATTTATTATCTCACAGTTCCTTGGGTCAGAAGTCTAGGCAGTTTGCCTAGCTGGTCTTCTGCTTAGGGTCGCAGGAGCCTGAAATCAAGGTGCCAGCAGGGCCTCATCCCTTTCTGGAGGCTCTTGGAATCAATCTCCTTCCAGACTCTTCCAGGCAGCTGTCTGAATGCTGTTTGTTTGGTCAGGTTCTCATCCTGGTGCCAGCTCTCAGTTGAGGGCTAGACTTTGCTCCCAGAGGCAGCCCAGATTCCTGCTCACGCCTTCCACACACCCTTCCAGCACCTGCAGGCCAGGTCCCTCTTGTGCTCTGATGCATTCTAACTCTCCTTTCTGCTGCATGTCTCTGACTGCAGCTGGAGAAAGTGTCTGCTTTGAAATGCTCAGACAATTAGATTGGGCCCACAAGGATGATCCAGGATAATCAGCAAATCCTGGAACTTTGAACCCATCTGCAAAGTCCCTTTTGCTATGCAATGTGACATGGCCACAGGTTGCTTCTGGGGAGTGGGGCATGGACATCTGGAGGGCCGTTATTCTGCTGACCACACACAGGCACACATCTCTCTTGTTCCTGTAATCCTGATGTTCTCTCTGCCACATTCAATACAGCATGTAGAGATGTTTTGTTTGAAATGAGGAAGGAGTGCAGAGGAAGAGAGGGGACAGGCAAACGCCCCAGGCCAGAGAAGCAAGGCCCAGGGGACAGGAGCAGGTTACATGGGGTTTTCCTTCTCAGTTCCCAGCGCGGGTCTCGACACAGCCTTTTGGCCGTCCCTCTCTTCATACCTCCTTCCTTTTCTCTGTTCCTTCATTTCTTCCCATCTTTCTTCCCTTCCTTCAGTATTTGACAAAAATATGAGGATCAGATCTTTTCCAACAGGAAGAATGATGGAAAGACGTCTAATGCCTTGCTGGCTCCAGCAGTAGGAGGCAGCCATGTGTCAAAAGTCAGACACGCAAACCAGCCCCCAGCCTCTGTCCACACTCTCCACGCAGGCCCTCCTGCCGCTGCTTCTCCAGCCAGCCCACAGGCGGGCAGACGGGGTGCCTTCTACTACAGCAAGCTTCGCAACGTGGTTGATTTTCTATGGGAAGATTGCACATCCTACCCACAGGCTACATCCATGGTAACCATGAGATTGCTACTAAGTCTGAACTTGAAAATAATCCATATTTGGCATTTTTGAATACTATTTAGTAGTTGAAAACTAAATAAATCAAAAATATTTTAGGCCAGTGCAGTAGCTCATGCCTGTAATCCCAGCACTTCGGGAGGCTGAGGCAGATGGATCACTCGAAGTCAGGAGTTCGAGACAAGCCTGGCCAACATGGTGAAATCCCATCTCTACAAAAAAAAATTAAAAAGTAGCGTACTCGCAACTGCTTACGAGGCTGGTACAGTAGGATGGCTTGAGCCCACGACTTCGAGACCAGCCTGGGCAACACAGACAGAACCCCGTCTCTACAAAAAATTTAAAAATTAGCTCGCAGCTACTTCCGAGACTGAAGCAGTAGGATGGATTGAGCCCAGGAGGTCAAGGGTGTAAGGTGCCGCGATCGCGCGCCCGCGCTCAAGCCCGGCAACAGAGCGAGACTCCTGGCAAGGGGCGGTGGGCAGGAGGACGCGCTCAGGTGAGACCCGCCCACCTGCTCCGCCCACCACTGCCAAGAGCGCCCTCCATCGGCTGTTCCGCGAAGAACGCACGCTCCCATTGGTCGACACGGAGTGGGGGTATGTCCGGCCCAGCGGCGCCCTGAAGCTGTCTGTGGCAGCCGCCAAGGTCCTGTCGGAGTTCCAGAAAACAGGGGCAGCGCTAGTCTTCAAGAGAGCGCCGGGCGCACACCGGGCCACTGCGGGAGGCCGAGAGCCGAGGAGCTCGCCTGTGCCTGCCGACCTCGCTTCCATCCGCAGCCGCCCAGCCAACCCCTTCCCAGACCAGAGCGGCGCTGGGCCCAGGGTCGGGGTCGGCTCGCGCAGGCGCAGTGGGCGCCCCCGGCAGCCTTCCCCACCCAACGCGGCCCGCCCCGCCCGCGGCCTGTCCGAAGAGGCGTAGGGAGATGACGTAATCGAGCAGGGCGACGGGCATTGGGCGCCATTTTGGAAAAGGAAAAAAAATTCCCTCTCCGGCGGCGGCCCGCCCCCCGCCCGCCGTCGCGGTCCCCGCCCCCCGTCCTGCTGCCGGCTGCCAAGGCAGGTGAGGGACCTGCGCGGGCGGCGGGCGGCGGGCGGGGCGGCGCCGCGGCCGGCCTGACCGCCACGTTGTGTTTGCATGATCCGGAGGCGGCGGCTGCCCCGCGGACTGCAAGGACTTCCAGTGGTGCTTCTCGCAGGTCAAGGGGGCCATCGACTAGGCCGAAGGTAAGGCCCGCGCCCCTCCCTGGATCCTCGCGGGCAGCGCCTAGTGCGACCGCGGCCTCCGGGCCCCACGCGCCGCTGTAAGGCAGGCAGGAGAATGGGGTCCGGCTGGGCGGGGGCCGGGGTCCGGGGTGTGCGGTCCTCTGTCCGCGGTCCTGTCCCGTGGGGCGTGGGCGGAGGCGCCTGGCCCGCGGCGGGGCTTAAGTCAGTCACCACGGTCACCAACGGCCCGGCCCTCCGAACCCAGTGCGCGCCCAGGGCTGCCTCCTGCACTGGGCGGAACTGAGGAGACCGCGGCGGAGCTGGGGACGGGAATGGAGTCCAGATCCTGCGCTCGGGCGGCGCGGCACCATCGCCCAGACGATGGGGACGTGCCTGGGGCTCCCCCGATCCGGCTCTGCGTTTTCTCTCCAGTGTGCTCTCGAGCAAGCTGGTTGCCTGGGTTTGTCTACCCTTAACAAGAGCACTAGCTGGTCATGCCCAAACGCAACCTTGATGGAGAGATGTTGCTGAGAGATAATAAGAGATGGGTGGCTGGGTGCGATGGATCACTTGAGGTCAGGAGTTCAAGACTAGCCTGGCCAACATGGCGAAACCACCTCTCTACTAAAAAAAGACAAAAATTAGCTGGATGTGGTGGTGTGTGCCTGTAATCTCAGCTACTTGGGAGGCTGAGGCATGGAGAATTCCTTGAATTTGGGAGACAGGTTGCAGCGAGCAGAGATCACACTGCTGCACTCCACCCTGGGTGACAGAGCCAGACTCTGTCTCAAAAAAAAAAAAAAAGGAAAAGTCCGGGCGCGGTGGTTCACGCCTATAATCCCAGCACTTTGGGAGGCCAAGGCGGGTGGATCACGAGGTCAAGAGATCGAGACCATCCTGGTCAACATGGTGAAACCCCGTCTCTACTAAAAATACAAAAAATTAGCTGGGCATGGTGGCGCGTGCCTGTAATCCCAGCTACTCAGGAGGCTGAGGCAGGAAAATTGCCTGAACCCAGGAGGTGGAGGTTGCGGTGAGCCGAGATCGCGCCATTGCACTCCAGCCTGGGTAACAAGAGCGAAACTCTGTCTCAAAAAAAAAAAGGAAAAAAAGGAGCAGGCTGCTTCTGCCAGGAGAGGATGACCGAGGCTCAACAAGTGAAGAAACACTGGGTTTTCGTCTCCCAAGTAATTCCCAAATAGGACATGTGTTCGAGCAGAATGGCCCCATTTAAATAATTGTTTCTCTGTCTAACTCATGTAGGATAATTTGAATTAAATCCACTTACGATGAGATTCCACGGTTCATAGAACATATTTTCTCTGGAGTGTCATGCTTCAAATATTCAAATATTTGGATTTGAATACGTTTGCTTGGTTTAAGCAGGTTCTGTTTCAACAACCAGTCTGACTGAAATCCAGCATTTTCACTCGTTTATGCTACACTGTACTAGAGTATTATGGTTCTAAACGTCTAAACATGATCTTTAATTGGGATTTTGAAGCAGGGCAATGAGGGCATGAATGAGAGAGCTTTGTGACTTCATTTATGACTTGAGCAGCTCCCTGGATACCACGTGCATCTAAAAGGAAGCAGAGAGTGGCCTTGGCCTGTGGATCTCTGACTCTGAATCCCTTGTTCTTTTCTGTATGTATGTAGGACCGGGGGTGATCTGAATGACCATACCTGAGTTTTGGCAAATTATTTTATCATTGGGTTTTGCTACCTTGTGTTGTGATTTCACAAGATAAAACTCAATTTAGGCTGAGGCTGAGCCCCCAGATCAATATGGAGCTTCAGTGTGTCCCTGCCCTGTTCTTGCCCTGGGTCATCCTGCACTCGGTGTTGTCTTTGTGACCTCTACTGAAATACTCTCAGAAGGCAGATACATGGTTGATGGAGCTGGGGTCGCCTGTCTCACTGACAGAATGGTCAGAATTCAGTCATTTAGAAGGAGCAACTAGCCTACTTTTACTAGCTTTAAAAGGAACTAAGACTCTTCAGGCTTCCGTGGAAACAAATGAATTTGCCCCGTAGAGGAAGCTCTGGAAGGATTGATCAGGAATAAAAAGGGTTCTCCAAGGGCACGTCTGATCTCTGCAGGTGCTGCCTTCACATTTCATCCCCACCCTGGTCCTCTGTCTTTGCCTCCTTTCTGCCTGGCCTTTTTCTTTTTCAGGCTCACTTTGTAAATTCTCCCTCTTCTCTTTCCTTCCCATGCCTACCTCTTTCATTCTCTGATAAAAGACAGTGGAGGTCTGGGCAGAGCATGCTCAATAGTCACAGGTAGGTTGTATGTGTAAGGAGGTGGCCACAGCAGTATCTCTCCATGGTGTTTCTCTTGTTTATATGAGCATAATTCACCAGATCAGCAAACATGTAAGCTGGAAACTTCTTGCTTTATGACAGAGCAGATCAGTTCAAACCAAACGTTTACAAGAACATATTGCTGGGCAGCCTAGTTTGGCCGTGAAGAAAGCCAATTCTGTTCCCACTGGTGCTGACTAGTTCATCTCAATGGCTTGCTTTTAGACACCCACATGCATGCTGAGAAAAGGGTAAAAATTGTAGTTAGCTTGCCCTGTGTTAGCTTTTAACAAACCATGACTCTAAGTGGATAACTTGTTTTAGGGAAACCATTTCCCGCAAGCAGAATTTGGACATTAACATTATTATTTTTTGATTGAAACAAAGGCAATGCTACATAATGATGTAGTCACAATTAACTTTTTGGGCTGAAGTTCCCATAAACAAGATTAATATCAGTGTCATTATTTATCTCACTTTTTTTTTTTCCTATATACCACTCTTGTAAAATTAGGACTAAAATGTAAGCTGTTTAAGATGGAAATATGAGTCTGCTATTTAACTCTTGTCATCCCAATTCCCATGGTCATGGCCTAAGAACTCTAAAAATCACCAGGAAAGAGGGGAGCAGGATGTTAATACCAGAGTTGAAAGGAAAGGGAAGACCAGAGACTTGAAGGAGGTTCTTCAAGTCATGCTGTCGTTTCTGGATTGTGGGGAAGGATGATTCATCTGCAATTGTCTGGGGAAACAACTGGAAGGGACCTTCTGTAGCTCGCCACTGGAACATGCATCTCAGGGTGGCAGAGGCTGCAAGGGAAGGTGGGTTTAGGCAGTTGTTTGGGGGTCTTTGTATGTCTGGTGGAATTCGGCTGTGACTTGATCTGGTTGAGGTATTTTTTTGGTTGGTAGGTTTTAGTTACTGATTCAATTTCAGAATGTGTTATTGGTTTGTTCAGGGTTTCAGTTTCTTCCTGATTTCCTCTTAGGAGGTTATGTGTTTTCAGGAAGGTATCCATTTATTCTAGATTTTCTAGTTTGCATGTTCAGAAGTTTTCATAATAGTCTCTGAGGGTCTTTTGTATTTCTGTGGGATTAGTTGTAATTTCACCTGGTCATGTCTGATTGTGCTTATTCAGGCATTCTTTTTTTCTTTGTTAAACTAGCTAGTGGTCTATCTTGTTTATTCTTTCAGAGAACCAGCATTCGTCTTTATTGATCCTTTTTTAATGATCAAATATTTTATTTTTAATTATACTTTAAGTTCTGGGATACATGTGCATAACGTGCAGGTTTGTTACATAGGTAAACACGTGCCATGGTGGTTTACTGCACCCACCAACCTACCATCTACATTAGGTATTTCTCCTAATGCTATCCCTCCCATAGCCACACACCCACATAGATTTTGGGTCTCAATTTTGTTTGGTCCTGCTCTGATTTTATTTCTTTTGTTCTGCTAGCTTTTGGGTAAGTTTGTTCTTGATTTTCTAGTTTGTCTAGGTGTGATGTTAGATTGTTAATTTGAAATCTTTCTTTCTTTTTTTTTTTTTGAGACGGAGTTTCGCTCTTGTTACCCAGGCTGGAGTGCAATGGCGCGATCTCGGCTCACCGCAACCTCCGCCTCCTGGGTTCAGGCAATTCTCCTGCCTCAGCCTCCTGAGTAGCTGGGATTACAGGCACACGCCACCATGCCCAGCTAATTTTTTGTATTTTTAGTAGAGACGGGGTTTCACCATATTGACCAGGATGGTCTCGATCTCTTGACCTCGTGATCCACCCGCCTTGGCCTCCCAAAGTGCTGGGATTACAGGCTTGAGCCACCGTGCCCGGCCCATAATTCGAAATCTTTCTAACTTCTTTAGCTTCCCTCCTCCCCCCTCCCCTCCCCCCTCCCCTTCCCCTCCCCTCCCCCCCCCCTCCCCCCCCTCTCCCCCTCCCCTCCCTCTCCCCCTCCACCCCTCCCCCTCACCCCTCTTTTTGTTGGAGTCTTGCTCTGTCACCCTGGCTGGAATGCAGTGGTGTGATCTCTGCTCACTGCAACCTTCACCTCCCGAGTTCAAGCAATTCTTCCACCTCAGCCTCCTGAGCAGCTAAAATTACAGCTGTGTACCACCACATCTGGCTAACTTTTTTATATTTTTAGTAGCGAAGGGTTTCACCATGTTGGTCAGGCTGGTCTTGAACTCCTGACCTCAAGTAATCTGCCTGCCTCGGCCTCCCAAAGTGCTGGGTTTATAAATGTGAGCCACCATGCCTGGACTCAGCTTCTTGATGTAGTCATTTAATACTATAAACATTCCTTTTAACACTACTTTTGCTGCATCCTAGAGATTTTGGTGAGTTATAGCTCTGTTATCATTTATTTCAAATAATTTTTTTTTCTGACTTAATTTTGTTGTTTATCAAGAAGACATTCAGGAGCAAGTTTAATTTCCATATAATTGTGTGGTTCTGAGAGAACTTCTTGGTATTGATTTCTATTTTTATTCTGTGGTCCAAGAGTATGCTTGACGTTATTTTAATTTTTTTGTATTTATGAAGCCTTACTTTATGGCCAAGCACGTAGCCAAACTTGGAGTATGTTCTGTGTACCGGTGAGAAAAATGTATCATCTGTGGTTGGTGGAGTAATCTATAGATGTCTGTTAGGTCCAGTTGGTCAAGTGTCCAATTTATGTCCAGAATGTTCTTTGTTAGTTTTCTGCCTCAGTGATTTGTCTAATGCTGTCAGTGAGGTGTTGAAGTCACCCACTATTACTGTGTGGCTGTTTCAGTCTTTCTGAAGGTCCAAAACCACTTGTTTTATGAATCTGGGTGCTCCGATGTTGAGTGCACATATAATTAGGGTAGTTAAGGGTTGAACTGAACTCTTTGTCATTATGTATGCTTTTCTTTATTCTTTCTTACTGTGGTTGGTTTAAAGTCTATATTACCTGATATAAGAATAGCAACCCCTGTTCTTTTTGGTTTTCCATTTGTGTGATAGATCTTTCTCTATCTTTTTACCGTGAGCCTTTGGCTGTCATTACACATGAAATGGATCTCTTGAAGACAGCAGACTGTTGGATCTTGTTTTTTTTTTTTTATTATCAAACTTGCCACTGTGTGCCTTTTAAGGGGGTGTTTAGACTATTTACACTCAAGGTTAATATTGATATATGAGGTTTTGATCCTTTTGTGATATTGTTAGCTATTTGGTATTTATTCTCAATTGTGTAGTTGCTTTATAGGGTCTGTGGACTCCAGCCTTGGTGACAGAACAAGACTCCATCTCAAAAAACAGTGTATTTCTGTGGTAGCAGGTATTGTTCTTTAGTTTCCATTTATAGAATTCTCTTAAAGATCTCTTGTGACACTGCTCTAGTGGTAACAAATTCCTTTAGCATTTATGTGTCTGGAAAATATTTTATTTCTCTTTTGCTTATGAAGCTTGGTTTGGCAGGATATGAAATCTTGGTTAGAATTTCTTTCCTTTAAGGATGCTGAAAATAGACTACCATGCAACCTTTTGATACATGCCCTTGAACAAACACTTGAGCTAAATTTTTAAAAAGGAAAAATACCAAGAATTGAGAAGATATGATATACATAAACGTATTTTAATCCATGAAACCTCTAAATTCTACTGCCATTCACATAGCTTTTATTTCTCTTCATAAAAGTTAGTGAAAATATCAGAAATAATTCTGTAAATCAGTACCATCAAATAGAACTTTCTAAAATAAATAGTGTTTACACCATCTCACAGTGTGGCTGCCATCTCTGTGGAACTGTTGAACACTTATAATGTGGCCAGTGCGACTTAGGATCTAACTTTTTAATTGTATTTAACTTTAGGTAATATGAATTCAGATACTCACTTGTGGCTAGTGGCTACCGTACTGTATAGTGCAGCTAAAAGAGTAGGTACAAAATATAAAAATTGAGGAAGACAGGTATAAGGGGAATAGGTACATCTACTCAAAAAGTAGCAATAATACCTGTTACTTACAGAGTCCTTATTCTGTGTCGATACTTGTGCTTCAACACATACGCTTTGCACATATTCTACTGCAGTGAGTGCTAAGTCAGTGATGTACATTTTTGTACATGTGAGAGTGTGCATGTTAATTTTTGATTGAGAAACTTTTCCTGATTGTTGGATTAGGCAGGAGCAAAAACCACCTTAAACTTGAACTTCCTTTTTAAGACTAGTTTTTATGGTCTTCTTTAGTGAAGTAACTACAAACAAAGTAAGGCCTTATTGTCATGGAAGAAGGGCATAAAAAGACTTTTGGTGGCTTGAGTGCTTTAAAAGTGATCAGTTTTAACTCTATGCCTATTGATGAGAGACTGTAAGATTTACATGGAAATGTAAACCACCTAGAATAGCTAAAACAAATTTGAAAAAAAGGATATCTTGTAGGATTTTCACTTCCTAATTTCAAAACTCACTCTAATGCTGCAGTTATTAAGATGTGTGGTACTTGGATAAGGTTAGATGTAGACCAACGGAACATATTGTGAGTCCAGAAATGAATCCTTGTATTTAGCATCAATAGTTTTTTTTTGGTTACAAAAGTGCCAAGGCAATTCATTGGAGAAAACATAGTTGCCTCAACAAATGGTAATGGGATAATGGGATATCCATATGTGTGAAGGTGAACTTAGACCCTCACCTCATACATGCCATACACAAAAATGAACCACAGACTTGAGTAAGAGCTAGATAGAACAGTAAAATCTTTGAAAGAAAACAGAAAAAAAATATTTGTGTCCTTCAGATAGGCAAAGATTTTTTAGATATAACACCAAAAGCACTGTCCATAAAAAATTGATAAATTGGATCTCATCAAATTAAAATTTTCGTTCCTCAAAAAACACTATTAACAATATGAAAAGAAAAGAAATAAATTGGGAGAAAATATTTGCAAAACACATAAAGGATGTGTATCCAGAATTGATAAAGAAATATTAGTGGGCCAGGCGCGGTGGCCTGTAATCCCAGCACTGTGGGAGGCCGAGGCGGGTGGATCACGAGGTCAAGAGATCGAGACCATCCTGGTCAACATGGTGAAACCCCATCTCTACTAAAAATACGAAAAATTAGCTGAGCATGGTGGCGCGTGCCTGTAATCCCAGCGACTCAGGAGGCTGGGGCAGGATAATTGCCTGAACCCGGGAGGCGGAGGTTGCGGTGAGCCGAGATCGCGCCACTGCACTCCAGCCTGGGTAACAAGAGCGAAACTCCGTCTCAAAAAAAAAAAAAAAAAAAAAAAGAAATATTAGTGCTCAAAAATAACACAAACAGCCCAAACAAAAATGGACAAAAGATATGAACAGACATTTCACCAAATAACATGTATGAATGTCTAGGAGGCACATGAAAAGATGCCCAGCATTATTCATCATTAGGGAAATGATTCACATTCACACTAGAGTGGCTATTATTTAAAAATAAGAGAATAACAAATGTTGGTGAGGATGAGAAATAAGAACCCTCCTACGTTGTTGGTGGGAATGTAAAATGGTGCATCTGTTGTGGTTATTGTTTGCCTTTGTGGTAAGTTAAACATCTTCTTAAAAAATTAAATATAAAACTATCATATGACTCAGTATTGTTCCTTAGGTGTATACCCAAGAGAAATGAAAACATATGTCCACACAAAGGCTTGCACGACAATGTTCATAGCAGCATTACTGATAAGAATTTCAAACTGGAAATAGCCTAAATGCCTGCCAATCTTGTCAAGATTGTCCAGGTATATATAACTCATATTTAGGGTTCACAACTTAGATTATGCAAACAATATTTGTTTTAGCTTTGCCAGTATAGCTATGTTTCTGGCAGAGCTAAAATATCTTTGAGCTATGCATCTTTGGGTAGATTACTTAATCTAAGTCTCAATTTCTCCCCTTCTAAATGGGAGTAGTAACAGAACCTAACTCATTATTGTGAGTATTAAAAGAGTAAATCCTCAGAAAGCCCTTGGCACATAGTATGTCTTCAATAACTGTTAGTAGCTGTTTTTCTTTGAGAAATGGGATCTGGAGTATAGTATAAAGAATATTAGCCTAGAAGACTGGTTCTAGGCCCAGTCTGCCCATAGTAGCTGGGAACCTTATGGGTACTGCTTCTCTTTCTTGGGTCATAGTTTCATCTTTGCAAAATGAAAAGAGTGAAGTAGATGATCCCAAACGACGCTCCTGGCTAGGTCACTCTGTGAATTTGTGATAGAAGAGTTAGTCCAGTTGGCGAATTAAAAGAAATTCAAGTTAAAAATGATTGATTTATATAATCCCAGCACTTTGGGAAGCCGAGGCGGGTAGATCATTTGAGGTCAGGAGTTTTAGACCAGCCTGGCCAATGTGGTGAAACCTCATCTTTACTAAAAATACAAAAATTAGCTGGGCCTGGTGGTGTACGCCTGTGATTCTAGCTACTCAGGAGGCTGAGGCATGAGAATCACTTGAAACTGAGAGGCAAAAAAGATGGATTTAAATTATCATGGTTGTGTTCATTACGCGCAATATTGGTACCCCAGAGTTGTTCTCACCTATTTATTTTGACAGCACAAACTTGGCCTAAAACATGAATTTATCTTCTTTTGTTTCTTTTATTCCTCCTTGGCCAACATCAGGTTTTTCTGACCTGTTTGTTTCATGTTCTGATTTTCTGAATTAGGATGAAATTTTGTTACTCTAAACCTATCTCTCTCCAATTTGGGTTACAATAGAATCCACCAGTTTCAACAATCCGCAATTGGAATAAGAAAATCCTCATAAACCCTACCTTCTTAGGGTGTGTACATGGGACCTTATTCTATAGATTTTCATTACTTCTTGTTGTGAATTTTTTTATTACTAGTTTTTTGAAAAACAGGAGGAGTAAGAGAAAATTGTTATCATCCCTCGGGCATTTTGCAGTTACAGGAATGGAAGTTTTACTATTGGTGGAGACTCCATGGGAATTTGAAATAGTTTTACTACTTATCCAAACTACCTGCTATCGAAAAAGATAACCTCTGCCACTGATTTAATAATAGTTGTTCACCTCAGTTATGTAAACACTTGGCACTTTTGATTCTTTCAGAATATTATTGAATTTTAAAAATACCCTTTAGCATACTAAGGATAAAATTTATCCTGTCTGCCAATCTAGAAGCATAATATAATATGAAGGTAAAAAATATTTTAAGAAGTTTTTTTGATATATGTAAACAGTCTAATTTTCACCTTCAGTTATTAATTGCACATAATTGTGAGAAATAATAAATTTAGCCAAAGTCAAGTCTGTTTGGCTGTTGTATGCTTTGGCTATAGTACTTCATGTTTGTAAAATTTGTTGTTTTCAAAGGTGGAATCTCACTCAGGAGTGAATTAAACATTCTGCTATGGTTACCTGCCACTAGATGAACTATGGCATCTGAATTCTTGAGCTAAAAGATACTGATGCCCTTAAGGTTCAGATGAGAAGATGCAGGGCCAAACTACATGATCCATTCATCAGCATTGTTTTCTACAAAATACTGTGTAACCATAAAAAAGGATGAGTTCATGTCCTTTGCAGGGACATGGATGAAGGTGGAAGTCATCATTCTCAGCAAACTAACACAAGAACAGAAAATCAAATACTGCATGTTCTCACTTATAAGTGGGAATTGAACCATGAAAACACATGGACACAGGTCGGGGGGAACATCACACACTGAGGTCTGTTTGGGGGTTGGAGGGTAGAGGAGGGATAGCATTAGGAGAAATATCTAATACAGATGATGGGTGTTGGATGCAGCAAACCACCATAGCACATGTATCTCTATGTAACAAACCTGCAGGTTCTGCACATGTACCCCAGAACTTATTCTTGGTTGACTTTTTCCTTTGCTGCCTGGGTCTGGGTTTAGCCACTCTTCTGTTGTTGCTTTAAAATACTCACTGTTTATATTGACAAGTAAAAATTGTGTATATTTATGTTGTACAACGTGATGTATTTATACATGTAGATAATGTGACACGGCCAAATCAGGATATTTAATACATGCATTACTTCACATACTTATTTTTTTTGGTAAGAATACTTAAAATCTATTCTCTTGGCAATTTTCAAATATACAGTATATTGTTATTAACTGTAGTCATTATGATGTACTACAGTTAATAGATCTCTTGAACTTATTCCTTCTGTCCAACTGAAATTTTTCTGTTTGACCAACATCTTCTCAATTTCTTCACCCTCCAGTCTCTGGAAATCATCATTTTACTCTTTGTTTCTATGAGTTCAACTTTTTTAGACTCTACATATGAGATCTTGAGGCCTAGGCTGCAGTAAGCCAAGGTCGCGCTACTGCACTCCAGCCCAATGACAGAGTGAGACTCTTTTTTTAAATAAAGTTAGCTTTTAAAACAGTCTCAGGCAGGTCCTTCAAGAGGTAGTCCATAAGAAGGCATTACTATCATAGATGACAGCTCTATACATGTTATTATCCCTGAAGACCTTCTAGTGGGATGAGATGTGGAGGTGGAAGATAGTGATATTGGAGATTGCCCCTATGTAGGGCTAGGCTAATGTTGGTGTTTTTGTCTTAGTTTTAAACAAAAAAGTTTAAAAAGTAAGCAAATTAAAAATGCTTATAGAATGAAGATATAAAGAAAGAAAATATTTTTATGCCTGTACAATGTGTTTGTGTTTTAAACTGTTATTACAAAAGAGTCAAAGCTGGACCTGGTGGCACACGCTTGTAAACCCAGCTACTTCAGAGGCATAAGAATTGTTTGAACCCTGGAGGTGGAGGCTGCAATGAGCCAAGATTGTGCTACTGCACTCCAGCCTTGGTGGCAAAGTGATACTCTGTCTCTAAATAAATATGAGCACAAGAAAGACAGTGATACATAGCTTTTGTTTCTCCTCCCTTCCCATCAGCTGTCGCATTTGCTCTCAGAGTGCCCACCATGAACGGCCTCCCCACTTATAGTCTGCTGCAGCTAATCTGTCATCTGAGAAATCAGATGATCAGAGCTGTTAGAACCATGTGTAAATTTAGAGCCGAGCTCTGAGAGACATCCAGAGACAGTCTCTTTCAGGAGAACTTGTAGCAGGTTTCCTGGCAGTCACTCCTTTCTTTTCAGAGCTGTTCTTATCTAATTCCCTGCTTGACAGTCTCAAAAGCCTGATCTCCATCTGCAAGAGGTGTTCCTATTGCACAATAAGTGAAGAACACACCAGAATGGAAGAAGAAGACATAAAATCTAGTGCCTGTGCCAGAGCCTACCCTGGGGACCTTCAGACTCACAAAACCTTTCTGTTTCCATTTCCTCACAAGTGAAATGGGTATAACTGCACCTGTCCTGGTTACAGACAGTGAGGTATAACTCATTGAACATTTTATGCTGCTTTAAGAGTGAGTTATTATGGAAACAGTGTCTTTAAAAAGAACAATTATTCTCAGGGGTCTGTAAATTATAGATACAGGCCATCCAGCCCGCTGCCTGTTGTAAATAAAGTTTTATTGGAACATAGCCTCACCGCCTCCTTTATGTAGTGTCTATGGATTCTCTGCTACTACAATAGCAGAGTTCAGTAGTTGAAACAAAGATCCCATGGACTGCAAAGCAGAAAATTTCTACTATTCAGCCTCTGCAATAGTGTTTCTGATCCATCTTAAGATTTTTTTTAAAGCCTTGTTTTTAAACAAACACATTTTCATTGTCCCACACAAAAAATGCAGTTGCTTACTATGTCATATTTCCCAACATAGCCTGTACACTTAACAGAACTTCAGTAGAAAGTCCCATTAATAACATATAAGAAATTTATTACACAAATTATCTGCTATGTAAATCCATTGCTGTGAAAAGAGTAGTACTCAGAATTATGTTAAGTTCAAATCTTAAAAGAATAATTAGCTCAGAGCTAAGATTTACTTCTGGTGTATATTTTAGGGAAAATAAAATCAGTAACATATTATTATCCCTATTGTGTCTCAGCAATGAGGGCAACCAAGCCACCCAGAGTCATCAGTGCCAAATACACTGTAGGAGCTCAAATATTAATCAAAATGACATCTGCAATATTTTCCTAATCAGGCCTACGCATCATGGGACATCTGGCAAATCAATAAGCAAAACTAGATGCCCTCATCACTCCTAACCTGGCAGTATTTTAGCCAGAGGATGAGGGCCCTCAGTGTCACACAAACACTTCTTGACCTCAGTTGTTTGCCACTTCCAAGACATGAGTGTGCCCACCTATGATCTGAAAACTTACCCTGCCATGCATCTGACTATGCCACCTAGCACAGAAAGAAACATCCATTATCAGTCCAAGATAAAATAGGCACAGTGGCACATAACTCTAGAATATGCTTGTGTATTCTGCCAAAGAGACTCATAAGTAAAGTGAGAATAGGGTGTTAGAAAAATGGAAGAGGCTTCACATCCTGTCCTCTATAATCAAGGAAGGGTGGCACAGAGACTTATGCTATACCCCATACTTCCCAAGCTCCCACCAAGGCTGAATTTTGGCAAGTTGAAAAATAATGACTTTTGGCTTCAAGCCCCTTTTCCTGCTATTTCTTTTCAGGCCGCTTTCCTCAAAACTCTTATCCCACTGGCACCACCCATTTTCTCTCTCTGGGCTGTGGAGTTGCTCTAGTACTGAAAGATCTGATAAATACCTTCATGTCAATTTATTCCTCCACGTCGTTAGAGGAGGCAGAGTACTGGAGAAATAAAACTAGGAATAGATCTTTTCACGCATGGAACTAAGCATGAACCCTGTGGAGAGAATAGCAAAGCTAAAAGGCCAAGGCCCAGAAAAACTGGCTGGAGTAGGAAATACAGACCTTCCCCTGAGAAAGTGAAACACGCCCATGAACTCCAGAACCCTAGGGGAGACTTAAAGCAGAAGGCTAAGGGCCTGCTTATAGTTGAGAGGCCGTGATCTAAGAGCCACAATTGGCCAATGTTAAGGTGAATTCATTCATACTCAATCTACTGAAGAAAGAGCATTTGGATTCGTTCACTCATTCATTCATTATTCGTGTGCCGGGCACATCCATGAGCAAGTATATTCCATACCCTCACAGAGCTCTTTTCAGCCCGTTTTGGCTTTAGTTGGTATGTTTCCCCCAGCTTATGAAAATATACATAGAAACTCTTCATCTCAGCGCATTTTGCCTTTATAAGTAAAGGATAAAACAGAAATCAAGTACAATAAACATGATGGAAACGTCTTACCCAGCTGAAATCCAGCTTGGAAAAATAAACCTTAATTCACTAAATTTTAACCAAAATTAAAATTGCCGAGATTACAGGCAAAACACAACAAAGTCAATACCAGACACAAGACTAAATGGAGCAACATAAACTTATTCAAAAGGAATGAATGTGATACGGGAAATTGTGCCACCAGTCACCTTCACAGGTCTTGTGAGGCTCAAATGAGATAGTCAGTGGGATGATGTCTAAAGAAGTGAAGAGGCACATCACAAATGGGAAGGTCTGGGTAGAATCATTAATACTACCATCACCAATTACAAGCTCATCTTAAGATGAGTTGAGATTGTTTTTAAACTAGTAATATAGATAACCAAAAGATGAACAACTTATAGGTTAGTTTGGCACTTAGCCTATCCATATGGTTTGACATGGAAATTCTAAAACAAACTTTGTATAGATAACAATGTAAATAACCAGCTATAGGAGATTCCTGAATTAAAGTATAGTATGTCCATAATGACCACTCTATGGGTTATTGTCCATGTGACAGCCCACTCCGTCTTTTCCCACCCTTCTGTGTCCTTCCTTCTTTGTGCACAGGGAGGCTGATGCCTAGAACTGAATGCCCTTCCCCTCTCACTTACAGTGGAGTCAATTAATGGAGGTGACAGCAGAAGAAGAAATAATTTCTTCCAACCCTCCCCTCTCTGCCAGTCGTGCATCTCTGGCAGGAACTGCTGGTTTTTTATAACTTCATGGGTGGATGACTCCTCCTCAGCTTGGACTCTCACTGGGTTCCAGCAACAATGTTTTCTCCTCATTTTGCTTCAGTCCTAGAGGTGGCCAGAGCTTCCTGATGCTGTCGGTGTCTGGGTACAGGGGGCCTCACCATCCATTCCTTGTCTGGTCCTTTGTCCCTACCCACACCTCTATAACTAGTCCTTTCATTCAAGTCCCTTCATTTGACTCATCTAGGTTGACTTCAGTTTCCTGCCAGGATTGTGACTAAAATACAATATAGACTAAAATACAGTAAATATCTATTTATTGACATGGAAAAATGTCTGACAGAAAGTAGATCAAAATATTAATAGCACGTAGTAGGATAGTACTATTTGTTTTTCTTTATATTTATTTTTCAAACTTTCTACAGCATTTGGTTATATATTTGAGGGAGTATAAAAAGGAAATGACAAAATACAAAATGGGAATAAATATAATCCCAAGAAGTACTAACAGTTTGGCTTTCCTTCTTTACTTCCCACTCTGCCAAAAAAACATAAATATAAAGTTATACAGCCTGAAGGTATCCCAATGGGTAAAGGGGACCATAAACACTCTTGATTGCCCAGATATTTCCTTATTCTTGCTGGATTCTGTTGCCCATGAAAAATATGTTTAGTTACCAAGTGTTCACAATTGAAAATGTAATTGGGCATGTTAATAAGCATATGTGATTTACAGGCTCATATTTTTTACGAGCAGAAGTTGAGACTTCACTGCATTCCTTGGTAGTAACAATAGTCAACTATTAATAAGGGCTTACCACCTGCAGGTACTGTTTATAAGCATTGTAGGTATTAGCTCATTTAATCCTGACAGAAAAGCAGTATTATCCCATTTCACAGATGAGGAGATTAACAAGCAAAGAAGTAATGTAATTTGACCCAGGATCCCACTAACAGGTTCTGGAGGCAAGCTCAGGCTTTAGGGCCTATTTTATCTGTTATAATTAACTGTTGCTCAAATCAAAAAGTCCAAAACTCTCCTAATTTTGTGCATATTGTGCAAAGAACAACCAAGACCCTCAAACTGGTTCACCACTTACTAGTTGTACGTCTTACACATTTATGTATTGGATCTACAAATTCCTCATCAATAAAATGGTGAATAATACTTCCTCAGTCTACCTCAGAAGTTGTGAGAATCAAATGAGAAAATGAGCAGGAAAGCCCATGGAAGCTATAACACAAGTTACAGATGTAAGGCAGTATTACGTTGCACCTCTAAACACTAGTACATTAGTCATCCTCACTTACACACTATAGTCAAATGCAAAGAAAATAGCCATTACTTTGGTGAAGTATGGCTCTAAACTATATAATATTATAAACCATCCAGTCTGTTAATAACACCCAACATAAAACCACCACCGATTAATCAGTAAAAATCATACTATAGTTTCAGTGAAATGTACTCAAATGAACTTCCCTGACTCACATTCATTAATTACCTCACCTTATTTGATATGTTCCCAGCATTTTCTGGAATGTATTACTCTCAATATTTACTTATGTAGTAGTTTTTTTTTAATTTTAAAGTTCAAACTCTACATTCTCTATGCTACGATAACAAAAGTTCAATTGAGCCACTCAGTTTTCAGCTTCGCTGACTCAACTTGTTGGAGTTTTATAATTAATTATATTCCATTATTACTGATCATCAATTAGCTCAAAAGGTTGCTGAGATGGTGAGCATGCTGAAGAAAGCAGAATTTAATGATAATTTGAGACCAGTAGGACACTAAATTTCTCTCTTGTTAATAATTAAAGTAGATAACTTATGTTTTTATTTATAGCTTCCAGAAATACCTGGCTCATTCCTGTGCACTGCCCTGTCAGCTGATCATCAGTTGGTCAGGATCTGACTTAGGCCATTGTGTTTTATTTTGCACACATGCCTTTAACTGAAGCCATTAAATGCAGCCCAAACAAAGGTTAAAGCAAGCGAGGTCATCACAGTATCTTCTCTGAAACTTTTTCCATCTGGTCAAATGCTTGTACATCATAAATATATAAAGAATGAAAGGAGTAAAATTTCAATTTACCTGTTTCAATTTCCCAGATATAGACTGAGTCATCTGTACATCCAACAGTAAAAATTCTCAACCGGGTGCCATTTTATCATCTTCACCGGAAAAAAGTGCTTCCAGTCATGCAGGAGGCAACTCTTTCCCTCAAGATGAAGGAGAGCCACGGAATGGTCACTGCACACACAGCAAACTCTCTGGTCACCCCTTAGCTGTGAAAAAACAACATGCTTATGTAAGTAGTCAAATGCTTTCTTTATGATCAAGTCAGTTTTTTTCTCCCCTCAGTAACATAAAAAAGTTTTGTTAAAGCCGTATTTATAAAAAGGATATTTCTGCTTCCTACAGCACTTTCCATACTCTACAGAGGATATTTAAGCACTGAGTTTAAACTCAACAGGTCAGGACAGATCTACTTTTAAGATAAATGAAGGACTTGACCATCACTCAGCAAATTCAGGCAGTGAGGCAGACATTGGAAATAATGCAGAATAAAATAAACCCCAGAACTAATTTGTTGCCACAAAAAGAAGCTATTTGTAGACAAAAGCTTAGGCCCAAGGGTATCAAGAGCTGATATTTTCCACTTAAAGCCTCAAAATGTGATTTGGTGCTGTTCCCAGAACTATACAGATTCTAATCCAAACAGGAAACTCAGTGTAGACACAATCTAAAAGAGGTAAGCATTAGATAGCTCCAACTGAATGTATAGCCTCAAAGACATAAGGACCAAAAATAGGCTCCCAGGACAGCAATCCTTAAGAGACTTTTTAAAAGTCAGCATGTGGTTACCTTGAACAGGTTAGGACAGTTACTATCCATGGTGGCTTCTAATGATCTAGCCAGAATTTTTGGCTGTTTTGTTTAAAGCTTCAGTTTGGAAACCTTGAGACACCCACTACTCATCATTAACCTCTCTGGGGGTGGCAATGGGGAAAGATGAGGGCACATGTTTTCTTGTACAATTTAAAAAAAAATCACAAAATGGTAGGTGTGATAGATCTGGAGCCTAGATTTGTAGAATAGATCAAATGTCATTTCCCCCATCCGTCTTAACTCCCGTAGAACCTGCCCATTCCACAGCTTCTAGAACAGGCAGCCCAATGTGCTCTAGAAAACTTACATACATATACCCACATACCATGTAAACACAAATCTTATGGTTAGGAATAAACCATAAAGAAATAATGTTTATAAGCAAATTAACTGACTTAAAAAATCATTTTACCTGTGTTACCATGTCCTTTTACTACAGAGGAAACTCAAAAGTTGATTGTTCATGTTTTTTTTTTTTTTTTTTAAAGTCGACTTTACAAAAGCTGAATTTAAGTTGACTTTACATGAGAAAATTCTACCTAAAGCTATTTCATTTTGCCCAACACAAGGTAGATGCTCACAAACTTACTAAAACTCATTCTCTGATAAATAAGTGAATAAGCAAATAAAAGGTCATTTAAGAAGAAATTGTGCTGGGTGCAATGGTTCACCCCTGTAATCACAGCACTTTGGGAGGGAAAGGTGGGAAGATTCCTTGCACCCAGGAGTTGGAGACCAGCTTGGGTAACAAAGTATGATCTTATCTCTGCAAAAATAAAAATAAAAAACATTAGCTGGGTGTGGCAGCACATGCCTGTAGTCCCAGCTACTTGGAAGGCTGAGGCAGGAGGATCCCTGAGCCCAGGAGGTTGAGGCTGCAGTGAGCCATGATCATGCCACTGTACTCCAGCCAGGGTGACAGAGTGAGACCCTGTCTCTCTCTCTCTCTTTTTCTCTTTCTCTCTCTCTCTCTGTCTCTCTCTCACACACACACATACACACACACAGAATTTGAAGAAAAATGTAAGTATCAATATCTTTACAAAAAAAGTTTTGACAGGGTCTTGCTCTGTTGTACAGGCTGGAATGCATGATGTGATCTTGGCTCAATGCAAAACAGAAGTTATTGAAGGCAAAAGTTAATTTCTAATTTATGGATTCTTTTGACTTGCTTTTGCATTGAGTATGTACTACTTTTACTTTTAAAAGATAATTTCATTAAAAACTAAGAGATAAAACTAGAGAAAAAAAACAGATCTAAGTACTTGAAGAGAAACAATTAAGTGGCTTTTATGAAGCTAAGCATTGATTAAACCTTTGCTTTAGAGCCACATTATCTGTATAATGTAAGTTAAAATAATAAAATTCATATAGAAATATTAGAAATAAATATATAAAAAATCCAGTTGTATTATAAGAACATAGAACTTACAGCTTTCTTTTCTTTGGATATATGGGCCATTTTTACTTGTCTTATTAAGTATTCTATAATGTTATATAACTTTCAAATTTATGTGTTATATTTTACTCTTTGTCTTACTTTAAACTTCTCTGGTGACATCAAAAGACTTGTTACTGGACCAGCTTCCAAAAAGAATTTATGCAAAATTTCTTCAGTAAAGATATCCCACAAGATGACACATGAGTCTAGGCCTCCTGACAACATCCAACTTTGGCCTAATTTCGAAGAAAGACCATGTGAGTAAAGTAATGAAATGACACTTTGGTTGTGGCCTTTAAGAACTTTGTGAGGGCGAGAATCTGAAAAACAATGAAACACCAAATAATACAGATGTTATTTTTGTTCAGACAATCATCCAGGATTTTCTTTTATAAAATTTTAACATAAGGAAATTACATATAATTAAAGCATGCACTTGGCTAAGAAAACTAGTGAACACCATTAGATCATCTTAAAAAGCAAGTGCCTCACCAGAAGCCAGAGCATGGTTTTGATCAAGCGCTACAGTTAGTTGTTCAAAGTCTGTTAATTCTAGGCCAGGCACAGTGGCTCATGCCTGTAATATCAGCACTTTGGGAGGCCGAGAAGGGCAGATCACTTGAGGTCAGAAGTTCAAGACCAGCCTGGCCAGCATGGTAAAACCCCATCTCTACTAAAAATACAAAAATTAGCTGGGTGTGTTGGCTTGTGCCTGTAGTCCCAGCTACTTGGGAGTCTGAGGCAGGAGAATCACTTGAACCTGGAAGGTGGAGGTTGCAGTGAGCCGAGATCATGCCACTGCACTCCAGCCTGGGTGACAGAGCAAGACTCTGTCTGAAAAAAAAAGGTTTACTGATTCTTAAGGATATTAGTTACCAATTCCAGTGTCATGGAATAGTAAACACTGTTCTAAAAGAGTGAACACTTCATACATTTGCCTCCATGAAAATAAGTTCAGAATATTGCTTATTTGCCTCTACAAAAATAAGTTCAGAATATTACTTATTTTCATTCTTTTTTTTGGAGAGAGGGTCTCACTCTGTTGCTCAGGCTGGAGTGCAGTAGTGTGATCATGGCTCACTGTAGCCTCAAATTCCCTGGGCTTGGAGGATCCTTCTACCTCAGCCCCCTAGTAGCTGGGACCACAGGTGAATGCCACCATGCCCAGCTAATTTTTATATTTTTAGGAGGGACAGAGTGTCACCATGATGCTCACACTGTTCTCAAACTTCTGGGCTCAAGGGATCCACCTGTCTCAGCCCTTCCAAAGTGCTGGGATTACAGGCAGTAGCCACCTCGCCCAGCCTGTCATTCTTCAAATTATAGCAACTAAGTCTAGTATACCAGAAAAAAAAAAAAAGTTTCAGAAAATATTTTTACTTTGAAAGATGTTAGAGATTACCTAATTCTACTTCTTTGCTTTACAGATAAAGCATCTGAGGCTCAGAGAGGTTAAGTGGCTTGCATCCAAGTGTGTAAAAGCAAAGCAAAATGTTTAAGAGTGCAGTGCAGCACTGCTGTTAAATGAATCTGCCTTTTTCTTCCCCCTGGGTCTATCACTTACTAGATATGTCACTGTGTCTAGTTTCCTTTCCCTCTAAACCATAGATACTACATCTGAAAATTTAGGATAATAATAGTCCTTACTTCAGACAAGACTGTTGTGTGGAATAAATAAGGTAATGTCAATAATTTTGTAGCACTCTGCTTGGCACTTGGTAGGCATATGGACATTTCAAATCATAGCTGTATGAGAGCACAGGACTAGTGACACACTACTGTGCTAAAGGGTGACTCTGCCCCTAGCCACACTGCTTCTTCCTTCATCATTAGCTAAACTCCCCCAAATTCATAAACCGCAAACTCTCTTTATTCAAATTAAAAGTAAACCTCATCTAAGAATTATTATTATACTTCAGAAACTTCTATTCCATCAGGACATCCTCACTTTGTATCTCCTAACAAACCAGGATGAGTGCTCATTCAGATGCTAGAAGTCAAGTGTGGCTTATTCTTGCTTTCTGGATGTTAGGATAAATCAGCTTAGATAAAAACTGTTGGGTCTTCGCTTTTTCACTAACTTCTAACAGCAGCCATTTAGCTGTACACCAGTACTTTACTTCTCCTTGGTTCATTGCCATTTACTCCTCCACTTCAGTCAACACTGAAGCGTAAGTCAGTAGCATTTAGTAAGTGGCCAAAGTAAGCTCAGAACAATAGTAGGCAATATAAGAAGATTTTTTAAAATTGAGATTTAGTCCTTACCCTTAAGGACCTTATGCTCTAATAGGATTTATATAACAATAATAAAATAGGCCAGGCACAGTGACTCACACCTGTAATCCCCAGCACTTTGGGATAGCTAGGCAGGCAAATCACCTGAGGTCAGGAGTTCGAAACCAGCCTGGCCAACATGGTGAAACCTCATCTCTACTAAAAATACAAAAATTAGCCAGGCGCAGTGGTAGGCGCCTGTAATCCCAGCTCCTCAGAAGGCTGAGGTAGAATTACTTTAACCTGGGAGGCAGAAGTTGCAGTGAGCTGAGATTGCTCCATTGCACTTCAGCCTGGGCAACAGAGTGAGACTCCACCTCAAATAATATTAACAATAAAACAGTGTAAAGTTTTTTTCTATGCATTCTAAATCTCATTCACCTCCTATACTTCTTTCCCTTACATAAGACAATTTAATAGGTATTTGTTGTTGTGATGCACAAATGCAGAAAGATGTATACACACATACAGACATTTCATTCACAAAGACATATAGCTTGAAACAGAAAGACACTCTTTTTCTTCTGATTAGCAAAGATTAAAAAGTTTAATAGCATACAAAGTTGGTTAAGTTTGGGGAGAAAGGCATTTTCACAGGCTATTAGTGAAAATGCATGCATATTGATGAAAGTTCTTTACAGAATATTTTAGATATATTTTCAAAATTAAAAATGCAAACGTGTTGATTTAGTGATTCTACTCTTAGAAATTAATATACAGATATGCCTGTATATATATACAATGGTAATCAATTCCACATTGTCCATGGTAGCTAAAAACTAGAAAACCTACATACCAATTAACAAGAAATTAAAGTTAGATTATTACTAATTATTTAAAGTCAGCTCATAAAGAATGCACTCCGAAATAGTTAGATTTGTTTAAGGACATTTGAGTAAAGCATGTAGAATATGCTTTTATTTGTGCAATATAATTAAAAGACTGTATATTGTTATGCTTGGTACGTCCTTAAATACACACAGAAAATTTCAAGAGGAGTATAAATAAACTGTTATTAGCAGTTGCCTTTGAAGAAAGAAACTGGAAGATCAAGTAAGGAGAAAAACTCATTTCTTATTATATAACCCTCTGCTTGAGTTTTTTTTTTTTTTTTTAACCCTATAGGTATGATTTACTTTAACATTAAAATAGGTATACATTTATTGGCATTTGCCAATAAATTCTTTAGTTCTCTAAATCTTCTTTAGTGCACCTTGTTGAAATTGCAGCTTAGATAAATGAAATAAATAGTGTCAAATAAAATTCAACAACCTTTTTCTAAAGAACCGCCTTCTAGAAGTCTTGCTTTGGCAGCATTCAAAGCCTGGGTAATGAAAACTGTCCCATCTTCACAGCCACATATCAGTTTGTCAAGACTTGGAATATACTCTGATGAAGTGACTACAGCAGTTCCTGCCCCATCTTTAAGCCCAGAGAAATGGTCAGTAATACTTTGCGACACTATATCATGCTTATCAAAATTATCTTGAAGAGTCCAGGTGGTAGTTATTGGTATCTCTAAAAAGAAAACAAACACAAAAAGAAAATTTGGTTTATCAATGCATCATAGACATGGAAAATATCAAAGCACCCTCCCTTCAAAAATATGAATACAGTTTAACAGTCTATCCCCTATTCATATTGCCAGCGTTTATCTCTTGTTAAGTTCAGTTGATGTTAACATAAATTACATTGGTTGTGTTACTATATAAGATCTATAAGCTTTGTGTTTATACCTGCTTTTATGTTGTCATTTAATACATAATAGTACACAATAAGTTTTTCCTGTTTGTGGTCCCATATTGCTCACCTTAGAAGAAACAATGAGTTAATGACAAATTAGTTCTCAGAAGACATGTGACTAGAAATGGAAACTGACTTACCTCCAGGACAACCATCAGACTTGGACACAGGAACATCAGGGATGTGCCACAAAGTAATTCTCCCTGAGACTTCTCCAGAGAAGAGTACCTTGTAAAAGGCTCTTTCCGTTCAATTCATGTAGCCCATAACAAGGGGACGGCTCTGTTCCGAAACAAAAAGTGAGCTTTTATGTAGGAAATATTCTAACTATAGAGAGATGGCCACTGTTTTTAAACAGAGAAACAACACTTAATAACTGATGTAAGTCTTTTCAATTTATTTCCCACTGTTTCAAAATTTCTAAGAAGTAATCTGTGATCTAGGACTAAAGAGGCTTTATAAAACAAGAAGCAAAGTCATAGACTTCAGAAAGTTAATGAGAGTATCTAACATTTACTGACCATGTTATATGTGTGTGTGTGTGTGTGTGTGTGTGTGTGTATACTGCTATGTGTACACATTACTGCAAGGGGCTTTCTACATATTCAGTTAAATAATCTTATAAATAACCTTATGAAATTGGTACTGGCGTTGTTTTCATTTTACAGACAAGAAAACTTGAAGAGATTGATCTGTCTAAGATGATTAGAGGTAGCAATGGGCTTTGACTCCGTAATTCTGATTCAGGAACCCAGGTCCTGAATAGTTATAATTGTAACTGTTATACAGTAGTTCCTGTGTAGTTCTAATGGTCAGCTAAAACAGCAGCAACTAATATTTATATAGTAATTGTATGTTATTAATATGTTTCCCACTTTTTGTCGACTATTTTTTAGATTAATATACTTGATTTCAGATTTCTCAAGTGGCTACAAAGGAAAATGATTTTATAATTTATAATTGTGTGTGTGTGTGTGTGTGTGTGTGTGTGTGTACATATACAGTGTTATACATTATATAAATAATGTATGATATTTAACATTGTATATACATTATATATAATTTATGATCTTGCTGAAGCAGAATATGAATAGTGGGCACCAGTGCCCTTAAAACTATGCCTTCGCTATAGGGAATGTGCTTAGAGCATCCCTGGTCCTTCTCAGGGCAGTACAGCTGTTCTTTTTGGGCAGGTTTGAAAATAGAGATTATGCATAAGGGATCAAAATCATTTAAGTGATTACACAAACAAAGCCTGAACTCTCTTCAGTGCAGAAATAAAAGTCATCCTAAAAAGAAAGCCAACTGTGGGTGCTAGAATTAAAGAAGTCCAGAAAAGTGATGCTTCCTAGTCACAAAATACATGCTTTAAAGTCTGGATTTAGACATATTAGTGAAAAGCTCTGTTCATTAGGGATTATTAAGGGCCAAAATTAGCTACCTTTAATCTTTACAACAAAGCTATGTAGTAAGTAAACATTGTTATTATCCTGATATGAAAATAAGAAAACTCTGACAGAAAATAAGAAACCAATCCAAGGTCATCCAGCCAAGATTTGTAATGAATCCCCTGTAGTCCCAAGAAATAAGAGCATCACAGAAAATGGTTCCAATAAAGTCAGTTTCTAAATAAACTTTTTTAAGGCTCAGAGGGCACTTTAGTGTCTTACAGCCATGATTTTTATAGCTATTTGAAATGGTATTGATAAAATTTGGTTAAATTGGCTACTCGAACTCTCCTACCATTGTGTGCACTTAGAACAGATTGTTCCAACTCTCTGGTTATTCTGATTTAAAAAGGAAGCTCCAAGAGGCTGGTGGG
Source organism: Sapajus apella (assembly GCF_009761245.1). NCBI lineage: Eukaryota > Metazoa > Chordata > Mammalia > Primates > Cebidae > Sapajus > Sapajus apella. The sequence continues at coordinate 9,223,575 of NW_022437026.1, forward strand.
TTACTCAAGTTGGTGGCAGCACAACCCCTCCCAGCTGCTGCTTTGCCCCTGCAGTTGAATCTCCCTGTTGCTTTCATCCCCGCTGCCTTCACCTTCTACGCTGCTGCCTCTCACGTGCTCACATTCACCCCTTGGTCCTTCGCTCCTCCTCCTCCCAAACAATTGCCTCTAGTTCTGCTATTCACCTGAAAACCTCCTCATAGTGCCTTACCATGTGAATTCTCATTTTTTCATCACAGTGTCCATGAGAGTCTCCATCCTCCAGGAGGTAATAAAACATAGCCATTAGAACTGAAATCCCGGGCTAACTGCCTGGATTCAAATCCTGGCTTTACCACATGATAGCTCTATTAAAAGAGCATGTTACCTACTGTAGGCAATTTAGTACACCTCACTGTCTCATTTTCCCTACCTGTGAAAGAAGACTAATAAAAGGACCTGATATGTGGGATTGGTGTGAGAAATAATGAGTAGATAAAGATAAGGTGCTCAGAATGGTCCCTGACATTTAGTCCCTATTCAATTAATTTTAACACTTCTTGTTATTCTTAGAAGAATTGAGAAACTCACTCCAAAACCCATTACCAGATTTGGACTAAACTACTTGAGTTCAAATCCTGGGAATTCACCTCTTCGAACATCAGTTTCAAACTGGGATCTTGGTGGCAACTAAAGTAAATGAGGGTGTTTGTATGTTTGACAATAATAAGGACTGAAACGAAGTTGTATATCATCATCACCATCATCATCATCAACATCAGTACTCTCAGTTCATGCACACACATTTATTCGTTTTTTTCCCCCTCCCAGTTTCAAAAGCCGGATGGTATCGTTCAAGTTTCTAAAGTCTAGTTAGAAATTGTTGGGTTAATAATTACAAGTGACTTTTTGAGAACCCAGCACCAGCTGTACAAGTTATACATGGTTAATCTCATTCCTCCATCCCCTGCTGTTTTGTACAAAGGCTGAAGCCTACGAAGCCCAGAGTAAATCTTCTAGTGCCAAAGTTGTTTTGTTCTGGTTTTTGATCATGGGCAGCATGCAGGGATTTTTACATGATAAACCTCCCAAAGTTCATTTTCTACCTGAATGTTTTGTATGCCGCTCCCATCTGAGCCCACCTGTTCAGCAGCTGATAGATGTAACTGTGACCATCTTCTGTCCGTATGAGGATTCTGTGAGCTGCAATCACTTCTCCACCAGCAAAGAACTGCCCATTTCTACTAACTTCAGTCAGCAGAAGGGAAAAATTACAATAATCATAAACCTAAAATATAAAGTTGATGCACATTATCAAAGGTTAAAATTTAATCTGCCAATAAGGTAAATATAAATTCTGATAGTAATAATATAACATCATAGTAAGTGTTAATAACAGACCATACTGTACTCATATATTAAGATGATATTTTAGCATCACTTACTTAATCATATTTATCTTAGGGTAGGTTTCAGTGGATAAAGTTCATCTGGCTATTTCATTCCAGAGTGTGTACACTAAACATAGAAACCAAAAATCCCCAAATTTCTAAGTAATTTACTATTTCCATAATGAGTAGACCAGGTTTTATATTTGAAAATTTATTATGCACATAAAAAGTGTATATCACATAAATCTTTTGTTAGACCATATACTTTTAAATCTTTGTTCAAAAATATATTATCATCATACAAGTAAGGCTGTAGAGTTTTGTTAACCGATCCGTTATACAAAACTTTAAAGAAAAATGCATGCTATGAAATGATGGCAACTTAGCTTTTCTTTCTTCTGGGAAATGTCAGTGAACATATTCTCAAGAAAATAATGTTACTCCCTCTTAAAACCAATAAAAAAGTAAAACATCTAAAAGTATAATCAACTATGTAGGTGAAAAGTATATTTTTAGTTCTAAAGTGTAGACACCAAATTTTGAAAATAATTTAGAGCTAAATATTCATTGTTATTATGGTTTGTTGTTAACAAAATTAGGATAGACTACTACATATCTAGTATCTTGAGATACAAAACTGTTGCATACCGTGGTATTAAATATGTAGTAATCTATCCCAATTTTATTACAGAGTTAAAAACTAATATGTCAGTCATAAAAGACACATCATTCCGTGTTCTGGTAATACTATTATAGAGAATTTTTATCATATTTAAATCATATTATTTTTGCGCAAAAAAGCCAAATTACATTTGTATATCACTGATATTTATTATATTATTTTGTAATACCTTCCAACATTTAGAAAATACCACCAGGAGAAGTCTCTCAGTATATGTGCAAAATCGTACTGTTTGGCAGTTCAAGGACTCAAGAAACTTGGATTCTTTTTCATAGACATCTTGCTTTTCCTTCAAAAGGAAAGAAAATTTTTTAGTAGTAGTTCAGGTAATTTATACACAGCCATGAGAAGACCTGCTTCCCATACATCTTAAGTAGATCACACCATTATAAAATGAAAAATATTTGAGTTTCCTTTTGAGTGTTTTGAACTAAGAAGTTACTTTGCAATAGAAGTTGTGTACCTGGGTGACAAAATAATCTGTACACCCAACCCCCACCACACTTAATTTATCTTTTTAACAAACCTGTATATGTACTCCTGAAAGTCTTAAAAAAAGTTTTTAAAGAAATAAAGGATGTATTTCTTGGGGAAAAAAAAAGAAGCTGTGATCAGGAAATCCTCTTGGATTCAAGAACTCATTATATACAATAATTTAACAAACATTCTGTGGGGAACTATGGCTGGATGCTGAGAATGACAAGATTAAGAATAAGCTACAGACTGTTAGACATAGCAGAAAGGTCAAACAAAAAATGTAAAATGATGACTTAAAAAAGCCTACAGTATTTTATCTTATTTTTTTATTTTTTTCTTTAGATGGAGTCTTGCTCTGTTGTCAAGGATGGAGTGCAGTGGCACAATCTCGGCTCATTGCAACCCCTGCCTTCTGTGTTCAAACCATTCTCCTACCTCAACCTCCGAAGTAGCTGGGATTACAGGTACACACCACCATGCCCAGCTAAATTTTTTTGTATGTTTAGTAGAGACAGGGTTTCACCATATTGGATAGGCTGGTCTCAGACTTCTGACCTCTGATGATCCACTCCCCTTGGCCTCCAAAGGACTGGGATTACAAGCGTGAGCCACCATGCCTCACCTAGTATTTTAATTGCTAAGAAAAAAAAAAATTAACAAAGTGCCAACACATGGCACATAGATTACTATATTCCCAATAAGTTTGTGATAATGCTGGATATGCATTTCTTGAGCTCAGCATACCAACAAAATTCCTAGGCTTCCTCAACCAATAAATTCCTAAAGAGATCCCAGAGCTCCTTGGGGAAGCCTAAATAATTTTGTCATCAACACAAATCGTATGATTGTTCTTTTGTCCATCATCTCAACTTGTAACCTGATGTCAGGGAAGAGGTGAGTATACTGGACCCTCCAGGGACGTGCCTCTCAGTTGTTTATAGTCATTTGCCTGCCACTGTTAACACATACTCGGAAGAAAGGGGGATTTCTGTTGTAAGGACCAGAAAGATACTCCGCTATTTTTTTTAAATTAAAAATGTAGTCTTTCTCTCTGTGCGTATGCGTGTGTGTATAAATGAAAACATTTATATATACATAGAGAAGAGGTTGGAAGGATACAAGCCAGTTGTACCAATGGTCACCCCTGGGAAGATGGATGCGGGGAGAATATGGAGGTAGAATTTATACACTTTATATTATTTGAACTTTTAACAATAAGCATGTAATAGCCTTGTAATTTATAAGTTTTGATGAATATGCTTGAAATTGTAGGGAAAAAAGAGTAGGGTTCCCAAGCCAACCTGAATGCTGTTGATAGATGAGGAGAGATCCCATACTTTGAGCTCACCAGCTACTGATACCACCAAGAGAGAATCTTTTGTGAAAACAACAAAAGTCACATATAAGCTGTCCATGGATATAATTGGGCATGTAAAAATCATTTCATAGTCATTTGAGAATTATGCAGGGCTGTGTAGATGGAAAATTTTAATCTTTTGAGTTACTTTTAAACTAGAAAAAAATAAACATTCCACATCATGCTAGAAATCTGTTTTAAAGTTTCAGAGTGATTCCTAGACAGAAGAAGAGCACTAGAAGCAGAACTGCATTGCGAATCATCATAACAGGAAGCCTTCCTATTTCAGAAGTAAGTGAGGAGCCGACTTCCACCTCCCTTTGCAGTCGCTCATTACAGGAGCTGAATTATCAATACTGCATCCAGAAGATATAGCAGGGCAAGATTCCAGGAGTCCTGCTAATCCACAGCAAAACCTGCTTGTCACTCTGAAAATGTAACAAGCAGAACTTGGTTATAAAAACACAGATTCTTGGGCAGGCGCGGTGGTTCACGCCTGTAATCCCAGAACTTTGAGAGGCTGAGGTGGGTGGATCACAAGGTCAGGAGTTCAAGACTAGCCTGATCAAGATAGTGAAACCCCGTATCTACTAAAAATACAAAAATTAGTCAGGTGTGGTGACATGTGCCTGCAATCCCAGCTACTCAGGAGGCTGAGGCAGAGAATTGTCTGAACCTGGGATGTAGAGGCTGCAGTGAGCTGAGATCATGCCACTGCACTAGAGCCTGGGCATCAGAGTGAGACTCCGTCTCAAAAAACAAAACAAAATGAAAGAAAAAAACAGATTCTCCTCTTTCCACCTCATTATAACCTTTTGCTGACTTTCCAATGTTTTGAACCACTGGCATGGGTGTTCTTAGCTTTTCTTGATCAGACATATTACAGACATATCCTCATTAACAGGTAAACATAAAGAAGCATTCTTTCTGAATTCCTGCCCAATAATTTGACAAATAATTCAAAGGTAGATATTTTTATATGTGATCTCTTACTGTCAGATAGTATCCAACTACTACCTTGAATTCTTACGGAGTGAACAATGCACATGCAGTTGATCCAATTGGGAAACTGAGATGATCTAAAACTGAGCAACAGCCAAAGTTTTGGCGTCAATTATGAGGACATCTTGATATTCTCCACAACAAAGAAGCCAGCCTTCACCTGTCATCTGGAATGAGCAGTGATAATACTATGTATATGGAAATCAAAGCAAACATTTCATTATAACTAGAAATTAACATAATTTTTCTACATTGAACTAAATTCTCTAGATTTTAGTTTTAGCTTACGATCAGTTAAGGTATTGAACTGAATCTCAGCGCAAATTTTTCTTAGTTCGGTTATTCCAAACTCCCATTGGCCTTTTAGTCTCATTTGCATCTCATGATTTTTCTGGAGAAAGACCTTTTGGAAGGAGTGATTTTATTCGAAATCATGGAAAGCTCACACTTATTTTATTTCTAGAGTGTAACTTGGAACTAAACAACCACCACGGGGCCAGGCACAGTGGCTCATGCCTATAATCCCAGTGCTTTGGGAGGCTAAGGCAGGAAGATCACTTGAGGCCAGGATTTGAGGCCAGGATTTGAGGCCGCCATGAGCATCACTGCATTTCAGCCTGAGTGAAAGAGCAAGACCCTGTCTCTTAAAGAAAAAAAATTAATAACAACAACAAAACCCTGGTTCCTTACCCAAGCAACAATTCTGTATGTTAAAAAGAAATAAAGTGTTTGAAGGGCATTTGAGTATTATCGTGCCAAATAAGTTTTGGAAATCTTTTATTTCCAAGTAATGCATTCTACTTTTAACCAGCTCGCTCTCTGCAGGATTTTATTCCCAGAAAAATAGAAGAGAGTTTGTGAATGTTGCAATGCAAATCATCAACACTAAAAGTGTGAAATATTTAAAAACATGGTCAGCACCATTGGAAGCATGCAACCACACTGCATATGCTTGGAAGTCATGTACTAAAAGCCAAGATTTGCTTTAAAGATTGGGAAGTTATCATAAAAGTTACAGTTATGCTGCTTGCTCTCATTTCATAAATAAGACATTTAGAAATTAAGAACCTATCCACACAAAAAAATAGGGGTTGAAATTGGAAATGAGAGAGAAAAAATTATGCTTTATAACGTAGCACATCATTAACATTGAATTTTTACATGTGTACAAGTATGTGTGTTTTGTGTCACTAAGGCAACATATGGACATTGTCTTTCAAATCTGTTGGAAAGATACAAAAATGAAAGAATCGGGAAAAATCTGCTGGACTAATACCTTTTGGGAAAGAAAAATGCCATAATAGCAGATGATTACTGATGATATTCGACCCTCATGACAAAATAAAAATTCAAGAAAAGAATATTCTCCAAAGATACTTCCTTAGAAGTGTATTTGCAGATGCCCTAAACAAGTTGCAGAATCCGGGAATGCTCTGGAGGTAGTGAGCGTACTTACACAGATTGTACTGTGCCTGTAAGGAAGTGTAGCCTTCACGCACTGTCCATTGGTGACGTTCCAAACACACATCTCCCTAGCAGAGACAACTTTGTATTATTCTCTGTCGTTTCCACTCAATTGGCTGGAATAATTTTTGTGCCACCAAGTTTTTCTTTAGTGCTGCACTTAAGTGCAGCCTGATCATTTATGTGGCTTTTTGTTACAGATTACTGGGCAAGAAGATGTTGTGGTCATTAGCAGGGATGACATACTGTATCTGTATCTTTTTGTTTGGGTAGTTACACCCTGCTGTCAGCCTGCAAACCTTACTTTAGGGACAACCCAGCCTAAAACAAATTGTGGGGATACAGCTATCACAGCCTCTTAGTGACAGTAGAACAGTCTTTCCATGGAAACTGTATCCTCTTGAAAATGCTTTATTTCACTGAACTTAAACTACATAGTCTGAAAATCATAATGCATCAAGTGCTGCATCTTCTGAGGCCAGCGTATCATCTTTGTTAAAAACAAACAGTGCCACCAAGAGGCTACATTTGGTCTATCATTGCTAACAGTTTATCTCTGCTACTCCTGACTTGAAATTCTGAAATCATCCTTGCCACTTAATATTTAGAAAACCATTATTATTTCAAAAACTTGTACTTAGTTGTAGATTACAAAGACATTGTTTTAAAATACAGTCACAAAATACACCCAGCATAGGGTGGTTTATATGACTTCACAAAAATCAGAATGGCTGTTTCAGGATTGTTTGGTAATATTCTTCAGTCTTGACAGTTTTAACACATAAGCAAAATTTTCCATGCAAGAAAAACATAAGTTTTATAGGCCTTAAAGGAGATACTGCTATTATATCAGGAAGCAAAATATATAGACTAACTGTTAACAACTGTATGCTTTTGGCATTTGTGGGCTTTTTCATTTTTCTAACCAAACACTGGAACTCAGTCTTCTAAATGAGTAGTTCTTAAACTGGGGTGATTTAGCTATCCCCTATTCCCCCACACTCCAAGGACACTTGGTAATATTTGGAGATATTTTTCGTTGTTAGAATTAGGAACACACTACTGGCATCTAGTGGAGAGAGGCCAGGGATGCTGCCAAATAGCCTGCAATGCATAGGACGTCCCCCACAACAAAGAATTATCGCTTCCTAAATGCCATTAGTGCTGAGTTGAGAAATCACATTTTAGAAATAGACACTGAATAGTCATAGATTTTTGCCCTATATTTATATCCAACCTCATTCCAAAAAGATTTGAGGTAATCTGAAAAGACATAGAATTCTATAAAACAGGAGGAAAAACTCTGTGTGTGTCTGTGTGTATGTACTAAACAGTAAGATTGGAAGGAAGGTAAATATTGAAATAATATATCTCGAAAGTAAAGCAAACTAATAATGCCTCTATAAAATAAAGAAATGTATCTCAAAGTTAAAGTAATTGAACCTTAAGCAGTCAACATTATAAAATTTTAGCTCTTTAAGGGATTTGAGTTTATTGACAAGGCTTTTGACTCTAGCTATGCATCAACAACCACCTAATACTTTTCCAAAAATTACCTCAGAGATTCCAGTTCCATGACCCTGTGTTGGGATCTGGTGTGTGTGGCTTTGAAAAACACCTGGTCAGCTGACTTCTTTCTAGCCTTTTCCTACATCAGTAGCTCTAAATTCTGGCTATACATTAGACTTATTTGAGAACTTTTTAAAAATACTGATGGCTGACCCAATGCAGATATCAAATCAGGCCAATTAATTCACATTTTCCAGGGATGGACTCTGGACATCAGTGAAAATTCCTTTGAAAATACTAATGTACTTAAACCATCTTGTATCCCAGTGCTTTCCCTATTTGTTTGCTTATCTTTATATTAAATCTGAAAAATGTAAATATATCACAAAGCGAAAACTTGCTCTTTGCCTATCAATTTTATTTAATAAAAGAAAGCTTGTGGTGTATCAAATGTAACACTGACATCTTACCTGGGACCGTATAAGTTACATACATAAAAATAAGACATGAAATCAAACTACTAAAAAGCATGTATTTTTCATTTTCTAAAATTGTCACCTAAGTTTGTACATAGCTAAAATCAACTTTCATTATAAAAAAAATTAAATTTAACAATTTAAAAAATCTTAAATTTTTATTTCAATGAAATAAACAGATGAAAGTGTCTACAACATATAAAATTAGAAAACTGTTATATTCTCACTACGAGTTCCTTGAAAAGGGGCACTTTTGGGTCATATTCTACTTTACATCCCCACCTCAGCACCTCAATAAAAATATATTCCATGGATAAACATATCGGCCACCATTCTTCCACACATTTTCTATCTTTTGGAAATATATTATTTTCTCCTGACCTCATTCTTATTTCTCATATTTGTGTGCTTATAACACTATTGTTTTGCTCAAACTTTAAAAGAAGTGTCTGGAAGGAGAGGAGATAAATACTTGCTTTGCCATCTTGCATTGGAAGTCTGACATTTTTCAAACTTTTTTCCTTTGTCTTCCTTTATACTTTAATTTTTTCTTTGACATTCTCAGACTCCTCTTCTTCCTCTGTCTGCTTCTTAAGTGCTGGTTTTCTCTAGATATTTGTCTTATACTTTCTTAACATCCTTACACTCTCTTTCTGGGTAAGTTATCGACTACCCTGGCTTCAGGTACTGTTATTATGCCATTGGGAGCCTGGACCTGTTTACTTGAGCTCCATATTTCTATATGCAACAAATTTTTAGACATCTCTATCTGTATGACTTTCAGGAGATCGCCCCCTTTTGCGTTCAAAACGAAGCATAGCATCTTCCCTCTGGTTCACAATCTCAATGAATGATATCATTACTAATAAATTTCCCGTAATTCTCGACCCAGCATTTTCTCTCATTGCCCCAAATGTGGGTACTCGCTGCTCCAAATCTGTGCCCTGCACCAACAGTACCAGCATTGCCTAGGAATATTTTGGAAATGCAAGGTAACAGACCCCGGCCTATATGTACTAAATCCGTATCTTCGGTAGTGAGGCCCAGAAATTTGTAATTAGACTCTGCAGGTGCATGCTCAGGTCTGAGAAGCACTCTCCTAGCGTCCTCCAAGTCCTGCTGCCCTACTTCTCTGGGGGCATCTCTTGCCAGTGACTAATACTTTTATTAATAAGTAATAAACCTTTCTATCGGTACCAAAGATTTTTGCCTTAAAATTTACATATACATTTACGTAAAATATTAGTACAGTTATACCAGCCTTATTTTGATCACTGTACATCTGATAAAATGTAATTGGAAGGACTATTTTATTCCGATTGACTTCAGCTAGCTTATTTTGTGCTATTTGTCCCATTTTTAACAAAATTTGTTTTCTTTGAATTAAGATTGTTTTTAAATTGAAAGTTACATGCTCTTTATTTTTTATTTCTTTTGTCTATTTTAGTAGCTACTAAACAATACTTGAAATGTAAACATAGGAATACAGCTTAAGGTCTAAAGTTAATCAACATATTTACCCACCTCTAGAACATCAGAATATGTGGGATCTTATCACCACATTACTATAGGCTACTGTTGACCAGAATTGCGTGCGTGCGGGTGGGTGTACATAAATATCATTATGCCTTATAGTCTGTGTTTATTTAAATTCTCTACAACTTTGCTGGTTTTCGTTCCATATTCCTTGTTCCATCTCACATCTTCCTTCATAAGTCATTGCTCTTTTTACTAAAGAATATCATTTAGAAATGTGTTATTATACTTATCAAGAGTTGGTTGGTAGTGAGCACCCTTAGTTTTTGTTAGTCTGAAAGTTTATTATTTTGCCCCAATTTTTCAAAGGTTATTTTGTTGGATATATAATTCCAAGCTGACAAATATTTTCTCTCCACTTTCTGCGTGATTAACATTCCTTTGTAAATAATCTGCTTTTTCTCACTGTATACCTATAGGATCTTCTCTTTTTATTTGGCATTCTGTTGTTTTAACATCAGACCTCCAATAGTTTGTTTATTTTTCTTATTCTGGAATTTTCTGTGATTGCTGAATGTGAAGGTATATGCCTCTAAATGAAATATTAATTTGGGAAAAGTATTAAACAGTGAGCCATAAAGCAACTCTGGGTCCCTCTGATTACCATGGAGGCAAAAATGCTAAGTCCATAGCCAATATCCAGGACTCCTCAAATCTAAAAATGCATTGTTGTTTGGAAAACAATGGAGCAAACCTAGTAAGGGTAATAACTTCCAGTGGATAAAGTTAAGATTTGCTAAGTACACAGTAGTTGAATTCTAGGTACTGCCTAAGAAGTGTTTACAGTTACAGAATAAGTTTTAGAAACCTCAAAAGAACAAAGTTTTAGAAAATTCAAATCAGCCTGGCGAAGGAGGACAGCTGGTTAGACTGAAACTAAACACTAGGCTTGTTATCAATATTTACAGAGCTCAGACAGCTGAATTTATCTTTCATCAAAAACATATACAGTAACTCTTGTTTCTCTTTTGTAGGTAGACTACTATGGGCAAAAACCTGAAGCTGAAATTCAGTAACTTTTCAGATCTTTTTCTCAGCTATACGTATTTCTCAATTCTTCATGTTGTCCCAGAAAAAAAAAATTCACCATCCCCCAAATTCTCTAGATTGGGAATAAATGTCTCAGCTTGTATAGCAGACTTTGTGGCAGACCTAGTGAATGAAAACTACAGGCAAAGGTTAAAAAAGGAATGGATTAGGACATTTCACTTTAGACATATCCAAAGTTCAATCCCTTTAAATATTACAAGTAATGATTTACTATAAGCTATGAAAATAGGTATCTATTTGATATCTGTTCAACTAGCCATTTTATTAAACTATTCTGTGTATACAAGATGGACCTTGATTCTTCATTATTCTTTCGGTTTTCAGAATTCAGAAGCATATCATTTCCCTTTGGATTAGAAACAAAAGAGAGGGTTATCTTGTTTCAAGTAGCAAGCCAAAACCCTTATTCACAAATGCACACTGAATTGATACCATATTCCTAAATATATTTTGGCAAATAACTTATCAGGAGCCTAGTTCATAGTATTTCTTCCATCAGTGGGGCTTTTTCCTACAGGTAAGTCTAATTTCATGGGGAGCAAGCTTTGCTCCCATGAAACTGCACCGAAATCACTGGATATGTTCCTTCCCCAATCTCTCTCCTACCATTCTACTCACAATTGAGTTCTCTCCTCTGTTAGTTTTATTGATTTGTTTTTATTTTATTTATTATTTTTTGAGATGGAGTCTTACACTGTCACCCAGGTTGGAGTGCAGTGGCGCCGTCTCAGCTCACTGCAGCCTCTGCCTGGATTCAAGTAATTCTCCCTGACTCGGCCTCCTGAGTAGCTGGAATTACAGTCACCGCCACCATGTCCGGCTAATTTTTTCTATTTTTAGTAGAGTCAGGATTTCGCCATGTTGGCCAGGCTGGTCTCAAACTCTGACCCCAAGTGATCTGTCTGCCTCAGCCTCCCAGAGTGCTGGGATTACAGGCATGAGCCATCATGTCCAGCCTGTTAGTTTATAATAACATCAAACAAGGGTACCACATGAAGATTGTAACTATTCAATTGTTTTGTAAAGCTATAAAAACTTGGATGGGTTTGCTTAAGAGCTCAAAGTGAGTTAACTACATGAGAAAAGACAAGCACCTAGACTTTTCTACTGCTGCTTCTAGAATACTAGGCATTTTTCACTAACCTTTACCCAGGAGGAGTGCCACAAGCTCTGATACACATGTTGAGATGCTTATCTTGGTCCCATTCCAGCAACAAAAGTATTGAGTGAGACTTCATAATACTGATTACATTCCTTGGGATCATTGCACAAGTTATTCAAACTTTGACTATCTAAATGTTCCTCTATGTGAGAGGCACATTGATCACAAAGGTTTCCTTCAGCCGTAAACTTGTATCCCATTGTAGTTTTTCAAAAGGGAAGGAAGTGGAGAAGGGGACAAAGTTTCCATACTGTACCTACTCATTTTCAGCAGCTCTAACGACGTAGGGCTGTTCCCCTCTAGAGAAGTCTCTTGCTCTTGCCAAACATGTTTCTGAAGGTGAATGACCAAATAGGAGTTCTTTCACTGAAATCTAGAAATGAGAGTGAGCTTTTAAATAATTGTAAAATGTTTGAAGAATAAAAACACCACAATATAGTATTCACAGTTCTGATTAGGAAATTCTGTTATGTTTTTGCTGTATACAAGTTTCAAGAAAACTGATATATGGAATATCAAAATCCACAGACCAACTTCTAGGTAGAGGAACTGTGTTGTACACGGGTTTTGTTTGTTTTGGTTTGGTGTCTGTCATGAAACCTCCCTGACTGCCAGACCTGTCTTATGACAGCTAGGTTGTGAATACAAATAAGTCTGTGTTGATGCTTCCTATGAAAAAAATGTCCCCTCAATAAGAGTAGCACATTAATGTGCAGAGTTAGAATTCAAAATAACTTTACAAAATAATACAAGAGAGAATATTATCCTTTTTGAAACCTCCATAGCACCCTATATGGTGGTAGGAATGTGAATTGGTACAGCTATTTTTAAAAACGGTGTAGAGGTTCCTCAAAAAAAAAAAAAAGAAAACGTACACATGGCTCAGGATTCCCACTTCTAGGTATATATCCAAAAGAATCAAACCAGTATCCACGTATCTGTACCCACAAGTTCATTGTAGCATTATTCACAACAGCCAAAATATGGAAACAATCTAAGTGTCCGTCAATGGATAAAGAGAGAAATAAAATATGTCACATACAGTCATCTGTCATTATCCATGAGGGACTGGTTTCAGGACACCACCCCCCCAACACCCCACCACATAGGTACCTAAGTCACAGGATGCTCAAGTCTGTTATATAAAATTGCATAGTATTTGCATGTAGCCTGTGGCATCTTTCATATACTTTTTTTTTTTTTTTTTTTTTTGAGACGGCGTTTCGCTCTTGTTACCCAGGCTGGAGTGCAATGGCACGATCTCGGCTCACCGCAACCTCCGCCTCCTGGGTTCAGGCAATTCTCCTGCCTCAGCCTCCTTAGTAGCTGGGATTACAGGCACGTGCCACCATGCCCAGCTAATTTTTTGTATTTTTTTAGTAGAGACGGGGTTTCACCATGTTGATCAGTATGGTCTCGATCTCTTGACCTCGTGATCCACCCGCCTCGGCCTCCCAAAGTGCTGGGATTACAGGCTTGAGCCACTGCGCCCGGCCATCTTTCATATACTTTAAATCATCTCTAGATTACTTACAATACCTGATACAATATAAATGCTGTGTTAATTGCTTTTATACTGTATTGTTTAGAGAATAATGACAAGGGGAAAGTCTGTAAATGTTCAGTACAGATGCAAGCCTCTTTTCTTTTTCCAAGTTTTTGATCCACAGTTGGTTGAATCCATGGATGCAGAAACCATGGACATGAAGGGCTGACTGTATACACAATGGAATGGCATTCAGCTAAAAAATGAAAAAGAAAGAAATTCTGCCATTTGTGACAACATGGATGGACTTAGAGAATATTATGCTAAAGAAAATGATCCAGACACAAAGACAAACACTATATGAGCTTACTTATATGTAGAATCTAAAAAGGTCAAACTCACAGAAACAGAATTCGTGGTTGCCAAGGGCTGGGGATGAGGGAAGAATGAAGTAATGTTGCTCAGAGGGTACAAACTTTTAATTATATATAAGATCCATAAGTTTTGGGATCTAATATGTGCATTGTGATTATAGTTAATACTATATTAACTATAGTTATATGTAGTTAATACTGTATACTTCAAATCTGCTGAGAGAGTAGGTCTTAAGAGTTCTTGCCACACAGACACAAAAATGATGATGTGAGGTGATAGATTTGTTAATTAACTTGCTTGTTGTATTAGTCCATTCTAACACTGCTATAAACAACTACCTGAGACTAGGTAATTCATGAAGAAAAGAGGTTTAATTGACTCGCAGTTCCACAGGCTTAACAGGAACCATGACTAGGAGGCCTCAGGAAATTTACAATCAGGGTGGAAAGTGAAAGAGAAGCAAGCACATCTTACCACGGCAGAGCAGGAGAGAGAAAGAGTGAAGGGGGAAGTACCACACACTTAAACCATAGGATCTTGTGAGAACTCACTATCACAAGAACAGCATGTGGAAAATTGTCCCCAGGATCCAATCACCTCCCAGCAGGTCCCTCCCCCAACATGTGTGGATTACAATTCGACATGAGATTTGGGTGGGGACACAGAGCCAAGCCATATCATTTGTGGTAATCACTTCACAGTGTATTCATGTATCAAATCATCACTCTGTACACCTTAAACCTATATAATTTTTACAAGTTAATTACAGCTCAATAAAGTTAATATAAAAAGGACTAAAATTCCATTAGTCATAGTCTGAATATCAGACCAGTTACCACGGAGGAATTTTTTGGCATCAATTTTCACTTCTAAATTTTCTATATTACCTAAAATTTCTAAAAGTAAAACATTTCTTATTTATATAAAAAAATAAGAAAACATCAAGAAAATAAGAAAACAAGCCACAGACTGAGAGAACTATTTTCAAAAGTCATACCTGATAAAGGATTATAATATGAAATACACAAAGAACTCTTAAAATTCAACAATAAGAAAGTTAAAAACCTAATTAAAATATTGTCAAAAGATCTGAGCAGACACCTCAGCAAAGAAAACATACAGATGGCAGGTAAACATATAAAAAGATGCTCCATGTCACCTGTAATAAGAGAAGTGCAAATTAGAAAAACAATAAGAAACCACAGCACACCTATTAGAATGGCCAAAATCCAGAACACTGGCAACATCAAATGCTGGCAGGGATGTTGCAACAGGAATTCTCATTCATTGCTGGTGAGAATCCAAAACAGGGACAACCACTTTGCAAGAGAGTTTAGTGATTTCATATAAAACTAAATATATTCTTACCACACAACACGGCAATGACGCTCACTGATATTTACCCAAATGCATTGAAAAGTTGTATCTACACAAAAGTCTGTAAAGAAGTGTTTACAGCAGGTTTTTCCATAATTGCCAAAATGTGACAGCAACCAAGATACCCTTCAAGTGGTGAACAGATAAATTATGGTACATGTATACAATGAAATATTATACAGCACTAAAAAGAAGTGAGCTACCAAGCCATGGAAAGATATGGAAAACCCTCTGATATATATTACTGAATGAAAGAAGCCAATCTGAAAAGGTTTTGTGATTCCAACTCTATGACCTTCTGGAAAAGGCAAAACTTAGCAGACAATAAAAACATTAGTGGTTGTCAAGGATGTGGGGAGCAGGAGATAAATATATGGTGCACAGGGAATTTTTGGGGCAGTGAAACTACTCTGTATGATACTATAGTAATGGATCCACCAGTCTGGCTAACAGCATAAACCTCATCTCTACTAAAAATACAAAAATTAGCCAGGGGTGGTAGTGTGTGCGTATAATTCCAGATACTTGGGAGGCTGAGGCAGTAGACTTGCTTGAACCTGGGAGGAAGAGTTGCAGTGAGCCGAGATTGTACCACTATGCCCCAGCCTGGGCAACAGTGAGAGTCTCTCAAGAAAAAAAAAAATAGATATATGTCATTATACATTTGTCAAAACCCATAGAATGTACAATACCAAAAGTAAAGCAACTCTTGATGATGTGTAGGTTAATTGGTTGTAATATATATAATATATATATTATATATATTTTATATAATATATATTATATATACATATATATTATGTATATTATATAATATACATATGCATATATATATATACTGCTGTAGTGTGGCATGTTAATAGTGAGGGAGACTCTGTGTAGATGTGTGTTGGGAGCAGGGTGGGGCTGATCAGATAGGTATAGAAACTCCCTGTACCTTCCACTCCATTTTGCTGTGAACCTAAAACTGCTTTCAAAAATAGTCTATTGAAATACTTTTTAAGAATATCTTATTTGTCTTCCTGCCTCAGAAATACTAAAATTAACCTTTCTACAGTAAAAACGAAATTTTAACTAAATGATTATTTAAAATACCAGTGCTGGCCAAACATGATGGTTCATGTCTATAATCCCAGCACTTTGGCAGGCAGAGACAGGAGGATCACTTGAGCCCAAAAATTCAAGACCAGCCTGGGCAACATAGTGAGACCTCATCCCTACAATAAAAAAAAAATTAGCTGGGTATGGTGGCGCACACCTGTGATCCCAGCTACTCAGGAGGCTAAGATGGGAGAGTCACTTGCACTCAGACCGTCAAGGCTGCAGTAAGTTGAGCTCAGGCCACTGCACTTCAGCCTGGGTGACAGAGTGAGAGTTTTCTCAAGAAAAAACAAACACCCAATGTTTTTCTCCTACATGCAAATTTTTAAAATATAACTCTAAAGTCTAATTCCCCCACTGCCTCTTGTGTGAAAGAAGTAAATTCCTCATTATTTTGTAAAACAAGATGATAAAAATTAAATCACCAAACAGAAAACATGTAAGATCTCCTGAAATGGAGAAGGAGTTGTCAATAATAAACCAAACATTGGCTGGGCACGGTCGGTGGCTCATGCCTGTGATCCCCGCACTTTGGGAGGCTGAGGCGGGCAGATCACTTGAGGTCAGACATTTGAGACCAGCCTGGTCAACATGGTGAAATTCTATCTACTAAAAATACAAAAGTTAGCGGGGTGTAGTGGCAGGCGTCTGTAATCCCAGCTACTTGGGAGGCTGAGGCATGAGAGTCGCTTGAACCCACGAGGTAGAGTTTGCAAAGAGCCGAGACTGCATCCCTGCCCTTCAGCCTGGGCGACAGAGTGAGACCTTGTCTCAAAAAAAAACCAAAAAACAAAAAACAAAAAAAACCCAAAATTTAATTTAAATAGCTAGCAAATGTCATGTGGGTAATAAAAATCTACTTTCCAAATGAATTAATATCTATTATATTTTTTTCTGAACTATACAAATATATGTAGATGACAATGCAGCCATATTAATGAGGGCATATTTTTTCTACCCCTACCCAAATTATTCCTTTATATACACATTTTTTCAACAAAAATAAAATTAAACTACTAAGCATTAACCTATTAATCTACTCACCTGACCATCTTAAGCATAGCAATAGGATTTGTCGAGAACTGAAAACGGCCCTTGACTTTTTTCAGTCTGAAGTTTTACCTACTAATAGTTGATCAGGTGCAATGTGTGGGCAAGACTGATGGGAAAATAAGAGATGCTGTTTACTCATTGTGGCCCTGTGGTTAGCCATAGAAAATGTTCAGGAAAATCTACATGGAGTATCTCACATTTATACAAATCAGTAGCTTATTTGTGTAATTAATTTTTCCACAATGTCCTCACAGTGAATTTCAAAAACACAAAGCTGATCCCATCCCCAACTTAAATCTCCTCAATAACTCTAGCGAATTCAATATAAATTCCTTTACTTGTCATCTGAACTTCTCCACATCTAGGCCTCTGTCTTCCCCCCTGGCCTTACCTCTCTTAGATCCTTTTTCATACCTAGGTAAGGCAGCAGACAGCTCCTCCTTTTTCCTCCAAGCACAGGCTGTCTCCTTAATGTAGAATAACTTTGCTTCTTCCACTTGCACCAATCGGATTCCCATTTCCAGCCCATATCTCTATCCCTGGAATTCTCTATGTCAGCACTCTTGGCATTTGGAATGGAAAATTATTTATCGTGAGGAGCTGTCATGGGTACTATGTGACGTTTATAGTATTTCTGGCTCCACCCAGTACATGCCACCAGTATTTCTTGTCCTTCAGTTGTAACAGATGTCTCTTGGGAGGAAAATTGCCCGCTGTAAAAACCACTACTCTGAATCCACGCAGAAGACTTGCTCCTAAGAGACGCATGGCTATGCAGTGCGGACCGTTCCTCACTTAGAGTACCTTGTATCAGAACTGCCCTACAGCAGCCTGTTTTTTCTGTACTGCACTGTAACCTCCTGGGCAGCCAGCACCAGGTCTTATCATTCACATTTGAACTTACGAATGAGTACCCACCATGCCACCCAAATTATATCATGCAGTCAACAAATGTATGCTAAACAAATGCTGAATAAATATTAGCAATGTCTTTATAAATATAAAGATGCTAGAATTCCAGATTTATTAAGCTTGTAGTGACCTACTTAATATTAGACAACTATTCCAGCCACAAAATAATACACTTTAAAAATAAGCAAGACATTTTAGTCACTTAGAAGTCTGAGTTTAAATTATAATGGAAAATTAATGTCTCAATATTCAAACGGGGCCCCTATTTTCAAAGCACAGCTGTTGGAATAATACCCATCCTTCCTTCAAGAACGTTCATTAACATTAAGCTGAGCTGGTCTGCTATGCCGTTTTTGGCAGTCCTACAGTAGAACTGTTCAGTGACGGGAGATGTTAATTAATTACACTATAAAATAGAATTACAATTAATTGCTAATTTAAGTCTTAAAGCAACAAACTTTAAAGGCTAAAAATAGTCTTTGATCTTTAAAAGGCTTCTGAATGAGGGCAGTATACTTTAACTACATCATTAGTTTAAATGTTCATATTGGGTCTAGAGACTGCCATACTTCAGCAAATATCTATTCCTATATGTTAAATGTTTATGACTTGAGACAGGGACAATTAATGGCTAATCAACGGGCCAAATCCTAGGTGAGGTCAGGTTCTGAAATAGAAGGACGACAATAGTAAATTGGATTTAGAGCATTTCGATGTGATCTGTAAAAATCACAGGCAGGCAGAGACTAAAAGAATCACAAGAAGGCCAAACCAGCAGAAACACCCAGATAATTAAGATATTACTCATTTAGTTAATCGTGGCTTTCAAGGGTGTCCTTTGTTTAGATTAATGAGCCATAATTTTTAGAATTATACTTGCATGCCTGTAGTTCAGTTACTTAAACATATAATTCAGGATATAAAATAGTAAAACTCAACACAGCTTAAAGGGGGATAATACTTAGCAGGTACCTAAGATTAGCAATATTCATAATATAATTTTCAAATATGATCTTGATCAATCATATAATACTTTATTTTCTCAAAATTCAGAAGTAATATCAATGTATTACTTTAATAAGCATCTTTTTAACAATCATGCAAACCTTCCACTGTCATTGCAGACAGAAAATGCAAGTTGTGCTTATTTTGTGAATGGTGTCTGTTTCAATATCAATAGCTTTCACTAACCTTGAGTTCATGTGAAAGATTCCAGAGACAGAGCTGACCCTCTTGACTTCCAGTCACAATTGTTCTCTGGTCATCAGTGATCATGATGGCAGTGATGCTGTGGGGAGGGGCCTTCTGTCCCCAGAGTGCCACTGCCAGCAGGGAAGTCCTCATTTTGGGTGAATCCTGGACACACAAAGAAGGGAAGAAGCATACGTGGTCACGTTTTTTAAATTTGAAAAAACTGATAATATTATAAAGCAGATTTATGATGAACCAGACTTCAATGATGTGTTCCTAGGGCTATGGAAAAGGGTGCTTCCCCATCAATTAGAAGAGAAGGTAGTCATCAGACACTGAAATTACCATGCACACTGCTCATTCATCAAAAAATAATGACTTATCTTCCAGTTCCTTATTACTGAGAAAGGAATAGTCTATTCACTTCACACCCAGCTCTTCCTATGGCTACACCCAACTTGCTGCAAAGCCCTGCTAGGCCTCTCAAGAAGCATAGAGCTGTCTACATGGCGTAATTTGAAGTCAGCTTTGCAAACTGTCTCCCTCTCCATCTAGGTAATACCTGAAATTGGGGAATTTGATATTAAAAAATAAATCTTTTCCATAAAAACAATGTTTCCTAGTGTTCAAAGATTCATGTGTGACTATCATAATTTCTGCCATATTCTATTTTTTTATTAGTATACTCTAAGTTCTGGGGTACATGTGCAGAACATGCAGGTTTGTTACATAGGTATACATGTGCCATGGTGGTTTGCTGCATCCATCACCCCGTCATCTATATATTCTATCTTTACTAATAGTTTTCATTTTACCTATTTTTGTATTTGGTATCTTCCTAAACAATGATCTCTATGAAATTGCCACATTCATATGTTAGTTGCAAGGATTAAAATGAATACATAAGTTTCAAAAAATGTTGTCTGTGACCACCTAAAATATCACTCAGTGATGTGTGCATTATATTTTGCGAAACACTGAATTAAATATTCTCCCCAAATGGGCATTCCTTCCTGAAACACAAACAATTTAGGGAGGCAATTTAGCATTATATAGTTAACCCATTAAAAATTTCAAAAAGAGAGGAAGAAGGTGCAAAGGATGCTTCCCACATTTGCTTTGAGAAAGTCAAGAAAATGAAAACTTTCTGTCCTGCAGAATTCCTGGTACTAAAGCACCAAAACGATAAATACCATTATACACTTTTAAAACTTATGATACATGTTATTTCTAGTATTCAGTTATATATATTTACACACACACAAATATACATAAACATGAGTGTGCCCTGACTCTATGAACACAAACTTTCCTTGTAGTTCCGTTGTTTGGAACTCAGTGTCTATCTCCCTGTTGTTATCTTCTTGGGTCAGTATGTGAGTCTACCTAGTCTGGAATACACTTGTATTATCTAACTGCCCTATCCAAGCACCATGAAACCAAGGTTTCTATAGAAATGTTCTGAGCATTGCAATTCTGAATACCAGGATTATACATATTATTCATACTGCCAAGCTAACCAGAGAGTTCTGATTTAAATAATACTATAACTGGAACATGGGCCTTCTTCTGCTTCAAACACAGAGAAAAATGCATTATATGTATTTTTTAAGTTGTTGCTTCCTGGCCAAGCTTACAAATAAGTCTAGAAAATCCCAAGCAGTAAAAAACTAAGAGAAACCTGAAAAATGGCACAATGACTATTGGAACTAAATTAGTATGTGGCCTTTTTGGCTAGGAGTTTGCGTGTTAGTCCCTATGTAAGGATAGGAAGCAAAGCTCTCAGAAGTAGCCTTGCTCAATGAAAGGGGAACAGAAAAACTACCCCAGGAAGATAAGAAAGTTTACTTCCAAATCTCCCAAGAAAAGTCTCTCAAGCCTGAATTACAAATGGGTTCGGAGTAAAAAAAATATATATAAAATAAAATAAAAAATTTAAAAAGTATTATAAACAATTCCAGAATGGATTTCTTCACATGGGGATTCTAGAATTATGTATAATACTTTTTAAAATTAATTATACATAAGAAATTGTTCGCAGGTCAACGATACTATTGGGAGGCTTTTCAGAAACACTACAGATCTGTTTGAATATCTACATTTTATACAAGACCATGACAAACGTTAATGGTCACGCCTGTAATCACAGCACTTTGGGAGGCCAAGGTGGGTGGAGCACTTGAGGCCAGGAGTTTGGGAGCAGCCTGACGAACATGATGAAACCGCCTCTCTACTAAAAATAAAAAAATTATCCAGGCATGGTGGCACGCACCAGTAATCCCACCTCGGGAGGCTGAAGTGGGAAAATCGCTTGAACCCAGGAGGTAGAGGTTGTAGTTAGCTGAGATTGTGCCACTGCATTCCAGCCTGGGCTACAGAGCGAGATGGAAAAAAAAAAAAAAAAAAAAAACCATGACAAGTGTTAGGAACAATTTACAGCAACTGGAACTTACACATTGATGGCGAGAATGTACAGTGGAAAACAGTTTGGCAGAAAGAGGTCAGTGATTGCCCGGGGACAGGGACAGAAAGAAGAACAAAGAAGAGTGAGATTACAATGGGGAATAAGAAAACTTTTGAATGTGGTAGATCAGTTCATTATTTTAATTATGGTCATGGTTTCATGAGTGTATACATATGTCAAAACTTAATCAAATTTTATACTATAGATGCATTTATGTATACACACAAATATTGTGTGGGCCAATTACACTTCAGTAAAGTTGTTTAATGTTTTACTTAAGGCATTCTGAAAGACACTCTCACCATCAAGAGTGAAAAGGATTTCCATAAGACAAACAGCCCCAGTAGCAAATAAGCTTACAATAGAAAATTACAAAACATCCAAGAATGTAATAAACCATGAGCAAACAGAAAGATTAGTACCCCAGGAACTAATAATAAGTGAACAATCTAAAACGTATTTCAAAAGAAGAACAAATATAATAAATTATTATAAATCAATAAATAGGCCGGGCTCAGTGGCTCAAGCCTGTAATCCCAGCACTTTGGGAGGCCAAGGTGGGCGGATCATGAGGTCAAGAGATCGAGACCATCCTGGCCAACATGGTGAAACCCCGTCTCTACTATAAAAATAGAAAAAAATTAGCTGGGCGTGGTGGTGTGCACCTGTAGTCCCAGCTACTCGGGAGGCTGAGGCAGGAGAATTGCTTGAACCCGGGAAGCAGAGGTTGCAGTGAGCTGAGGTCGCACCACTGAAGTCCAGCCTGGTGCCTGGTGATAGAGTGAGACTCTGTCTCAAAAAAAAAAAAAAAAAAAAAATCAATAAATAGACAAAAGATGAAGTTAACCCCCCCAAAAAAAACCTACAAAAGGTAGACTTTTAAAAGAAACAAATATTACCTTTAGAAATAAAACATAATCATTAAAATGAAACAAATCTAAATAAGACAAATCAGAATAGACCCAAACGAAGGGAGAATAATGAACTTAAATACAATTTTCGGGAAATTTCCCAAAATACAGCAAGAAGTCATTAAAAAACTGAAAACATTGAGTAAAAAGGATTCAGAAACAATAAGATTAATCAGAGATGTTAACAGATATAGATGCTAAGTGAAAGACCCAATATGTATCTAATATAAGCTCCAAAAATGATAGAACCCTTTCCCTTCTTAACTAATTGGGTCCTAAAGCCATCAGGTATTAATAGAACAGAGCAGGAATAGAGTGCTGGAGTTTAAATAGTATGAGGAGGGCATCAGGATAACAAGACTGTGGAGTCAGAGCCTAGGGAGGGTAAGGTGTCCAAATGTGGGGGCAGCCACCAAGCAGGGTGAAGAGGATTAATGCATACGTGGCTGTCTGGCACTGGGTATTGGAGCACGAACAAGCGAGAAAGGAGCTCGCACAATGAGGTTCCTCAACAAGGAGTGTCAGGAGCCTGAGAGGGGTGAGGACAGTGAAGGAAGTGGCCCTGCCGTGAGGAGCCAGAGCCGGGGCAGGGTGAGGAAAACACATTTATTTACAAGGATGGTCTGGCACAAAATGTTGAAGCCAGAGGAGGAGAGGAAGGCATGCACACTGGAGGATGTTCAGTATCATGAGAACACTGGTAGGGTGAGAAAGGTTGCTGCCTGAAAGTGTAATCAGGTATAGTCAAGGGATGCAGGGGTAAGCAGGATATTCACACATTGGGCAGTGGACAGGTCCACAAGGAGTGTCAAAGCCATCAAATGATCAGGAGGACATCCATACAGAGGACAGGGCAGCACATTTACAGGAAATTGGTTACGTAACAGACTGATGAAATAATTAGTATATTGCTTATTTATAATAGGAACCAGATTTCTTACTGTTTAATGTTAGAAATACGGAAAGGAAAAAACTTGAATGATTCCTGTGGTACTGGAGTTGAATTAGAGGAATCAGGTTTTATTGGGAAACTGGTTGATTCCAGTTCTGGAACAGGGAAACACAATATGATACTGGACCATATTGCCGTTAAAACAAGGAAGTGCTCAAAGAGTGAGGACATATCAGAGGGACACAGAAGTCTGCTTGCAGGAGCTCCCACTGACCGAACCATGAAAAATTTGAGCATCAAGATAAATAATGCTAGCAACAGATGAATAAATTGATTAAACTTACTAGTTAAAAGACAAAGATTCTCAGTTACAGTGTCCTACTATATCTTACTTACAAAAGATTCCTAAAGTATTAACTCAGAAAGGTTTAAAATAAAGAGATGGATAAGAAAGTACCAGGCAAATAGTAATAAAAGAATAGTAAACTGATGTAATATTGGACAAAATGGGCTTTAAAGCCAAACCACTGTTGGGGGGGTGGTCACTATATAATGATTAAAAAGTCATTTACCCAAAAAGAATAATAGTCTCTAGGTAATCAACAGCAGAGCCTCAAAATTCATAAAACACAATAATGCATAATTAGTAAGAGAAGTTGGTGAATTAACTATGACACAGGAAGATTTACTTCTCTCAATCAGTAATAAATAGATCAAGCAGACAAAAAAATTAAGGATTTTGAATACTTCAACCACATAATTTGTATAAGTGATATCATGAAAATATACAGATTCCTGCGCCTAGAAATTAAATAAAAATATATTTCAATGAAAGTATGCATGTAACATTTATAAAGCTGTGACGCCGCTGGACCACAAAACAGATCTCAAAACATCTTAAAGGATTAATGCCACTTAGGCGACATTGTCTGACCACAATCAATAAAAATCCGAAATTACCTCCTTCCCCACCCCTGCAACACATGCATAACACAAAAGTTTGAAATAATATTTCCTGTCTGAATGTTTGAAAACTAAAAAAAATTATAAAATATCCTACCAAGAAAATATAATATAAATTTGATGCAATTAAGAACCAAAAGAATAAAAATTTTGTATAATAAAACTTGCCAAGTGTAGATTTTGTATTAAAAGGAAACTATAGCCTCAAACATATATATATATATATATATGTTTGCTGCCTGAAATACATATATATGATACTAAGAGAGATAGATATATATATGTGATACTAAGAAAAAAGACAGCAAATGAATGGCAAATAACACCCAAATTAAACCCTTATATAAAAGAAGAGCAGGGTAAATACAAAGAAAGCAAAAGGAAACGATGTGGACAAAACTACATATTGTTATAAAAAGAACAGCAAAGGAGAAATCATGTAAAAATCAAACCCAGTCTTTTGAAAAGATAAATAACATGAAGAAATCTATGGCAAGTTTCATTAGGAAAGCACTATAAGCATTCAAATACAATGTACAGATAAAATGAGTAAAACTCAAATATCTTAAATGAGAATATTATTAACTTAATGTTAAAATTTGGAAAGGTAAGTGAAATAATTTTTATAGAAAATACAGATCACAAGGCTTTTTGTTTTTTGTTTTGTTTTGTTTTGTTTTTTTGAGACGAAATCTTGCGCTTGTCACCCAGGCTGGAGTGCAATGGCGCAATCTCGGCTCACTGCAACCTCCACTTCTGGGTTCAAGCAATTCTCCTGCCTCTGCCTCAGCCTCCCGAGTGCTGGAATTACAGGCACCCACCATCCCTCACCCTCGACTAATTTTTATATTTTTAGTAGTGACAGCATTTCACCTTGTTGGCAAAGCTGGTCTTGAACTCCTGACCTCACTTGATCTGCTCATCTCGGGCTCCCAAAGTGCTGGGATTATAGGCATGAGCCACTGTACCCAGCCAGAAAACATAGATTACTAAATTTGAATGAACATGAAATAGAAACACAAACACTTGTAATCATTAAAATGGAATAAAATATGTAAAATTATGCACACGCACATTTATTTCAGCAGAAACTTCATATTGGATGTAATCTTGGGGAATTAGCAGATACGTTCTTACATATGAAAACACATAGGACAAACCTACATAAATTCTGAGTAAAGTAACAGCTCGTTTAACAGCTCACTTATATTAAAATCAAAAGTTGAGAGAGGGAAGGACAATGAAATGAAGAAAGTAGGAACATAATGATTTTCAACTGAAGTAGGCACGCACAAAAAAAGTGAATCGGCAAAAAGAAAGGAGACCCAAAACCCCACAAAACCTGCATTAAAGCCGCACAGTCTGGCAGTCCTTACCCTCAGCGTAAGAGCAAATTTACCTAAATATCACTCCTGAGAGCTCGGCAGTCCTCCAGCCCCAGACAATTACCGCCTCTGATGGCACCTGCCTGACTGAATAAAAGTTGCTGAGATGTCCAATATACTCTATTATAAGAAGGGGGCAAAATAGAAACCAATAGTTTTAACTATCCCTAAGACAAGAGTTAAATAGTAAGTTTCATGCATAAGAAAAATTCACTGTGGGGGAAAACTCACTCTTGCGAATACCAGATAAACGGGGTACAAGTGAAGATTGCAAAGCAGGTAGTGAGAAGGACACACATGGGCGTGTTTTAACATTCTGCTCCTAAGAAAAACTCCTCCTCACCGCATGTTCTCACTCATAAGTAGGTGTTGAATAATGAGAACACGTGGACACAGGGAGGGGAACATCACACACTGCGGCCTGTTGGGGGAAGGATAGCAGGGGGTGGGGGATAGAGGAGGGATAGCATTAGGAGAAATACCTAATGTAGATGATGGAGTGATGGATGCAGCAAACCACTGTGGCATGTGTATACCTATGTAACTAACCTGCACTTTCTGCACATGTACCCCAGAACTTAAGTATAATTTAAAAAAAAGAAAGAAATACTGCCTCTGACTTTGTATTGCTCTTTTCACCACAGCTTTTAGTTTTAAGACAATGAAAATCACCAGACAAAAATCATTTGACCGTCACTCTTGGCTTGGCTAACGTGTGCTCAGCCAAGAATTCACAAGGGAAAGCTCCTGGGTCACACTGCTCCAAAGGAAACTGGGCACTTTTTGTTTTTATGGACAGTGTGCACTTTGGCTCTTGTCCAAGGACATGTATTATTTTTTAAAGTTTACCTAGGAAACAAGTCAAAGAAATTCATCTAGCCTGCTGAGTAGAACAGTAGGAGAAAGAAATTCCGAGGAACACTTGCCAGAGAATTAATATATTTTTAATGATTAACATTACACTAAGGGTTAAACAACTCTTAAGGTGCATTATTTTATATTCCTATTGCTCTGGAAAATTAGCTTCTCTTACTTGAATGCCTGCAACACTGTCTACCCAATAACCGGCCACACATATTCTGGTTTTGAATGTCTCTGAAAGTTACCCACTCTGCATTGATGTCTCCCTTAATGAAGTGATACTCTTCCCCCAAAGATAGAGATCAGTCCTTATGTAGCATATTGCCTATCCCATAGTAGAAAATATTCTTTTCTGCTGTGAAAGAATTGATTCAATGGATTTTGATGATGCTTCTTTCTACATTCCTTCTGAAATATGAGAATCATTTGTTAATCACTGATAAATTCCCTACAGTGCTCTGAAGATAGGGACAAAATAAATATTGGTTGAATAAATGCCCCTTTTCATCATTTTTAAGCTCTGTCTACCAAAAGAGAGGGAGTGGATTAAAAGTGTAAACTTTAATCAGGCTAGACTTAAATTTGAGCATTGTAGCCCTCTGAGCCTCAGTTTCCTCATCTACAATATGGGAATAATAATGATAGATACCTCACAGGGCTGTTGAGAGAATGAAATGAGATCGTGCACACAATGTGGAGCAGAGAGTAATATTCATAACTGACTACTATTATTTTTATTTTGGTTCCCATGCTTCTGGGTAATAGAAAGGGTTATCCATATGTCAAACTTTTTCACCATGACACTTCTGCTTTATTCTTATTCAAGTTAAACTCACTTCAACTTCACTTTCAGTAGATGGTAAATTTTCTGAGCAGAGACTTCTGTCTCATTTGTTTATTGCTATAATCGCAGGGCCCAGAGCAGTTTCAGCAAAAGTAGACACTCAGTAACTATGTGATGAATGAAGGAATGAATGAAAATATACAATATAGTTCTAAAGACTTACGTGTGATAAAACGTCCACCCATTCAAATATTTACAAATGTTTACATACCTGTTAAAATACAAGGAATTTGGAGTTTAGGGAGAAAAAAGTAAATCAAAGCATTTCACAGGTTAAAAACCTTTATAGCCACAGGATTCTTAACACAACCAAACTAGAAAACAAAATGGACCAAGGCAAAAGCCACAAGAAATCAGATCACAACTGAATTGATATTCAACAACCCAGATGGCTACGTGTAGTGCAACATACCTGAAATTCAGAGAAGAATGTCCAGGGCTGCTTTTACCACTTATAACCTTTATTACCACATTGCAAATACAGTAATTAGTAAAATGAGGTTACTATCACCTGAGCTGCCTGCATCTCACTATTCTTATGAGGAACAAATACAATGATGCAAGTAAAAGCATATGGGTATAAATATAAATATGCTGTCATTATATTACCTTGCATATATTGCTTATAAGCTCCCATAGGATTTAGAGCAAGTGGCCCTGGATCATTAATGTAATCATCTCCCCTCACTTATAAGAAAGCTGATGATGAGAAATGTGATCTAGATTTTTTTTTTTTTTTTTTTTGAGAAGGAGTCTTGCTCTGTCCCCTAGGCTGGAGTGCAGTGGCACAATCTCTGCTTACTGTGAACTCTTACAAACTCTGCCTCCTGGTTTCAAGCTATTCCCTTGGCTCAGCCACCTAAGTAGCTGAGACTACAGGCACCTGCCAGCAAGCCTGGCTAATTTTTGTATTTTTAGTGCAGGTGGGGTTTTACTATGTTGGCTAGACTGATCTCAAACTCCTGACCTCAAGTGATCTGCTAGCCTTGGCCTCCCAAAGTGCTGGGATTACAGGAGTAAGCCGGAGTGCCTGGCCTGATCTAGACAATTCTTTAGATCACTTCTAATTCTGAGATTCTGAGAAAGATCAAATGAATTGTACAGTGAGGAGAAAGAACTGATGAAAAGGTTGCACATCAGAAGTCACTGTTTTCAGACGCTTTTTAATTTTTTGCAACAAAATTTAAAATGTAACCACAGAAAGTAAGTACCCTGTTATTAATATGATAGAAAGTAAATCCACATCTTGTGATATCCCTAATAATTCCCTAGGAATCTCTAAGTGAAAATAAACCTCAGGGGAAAAAAACATTTTATTAAAAATTCTCTACATTAGAATCTCTGCGGTGCGGAGGAGAAAGTTATGTTCCTGACAGAGGTAGAACCTGTTATGTTTCAAATAATTGTCTAGATAAGTTTTAAAGAAGTCTTTGGAAAGGGATTACAAACCTCTACCATAGCCCTCAATTTATAATTATTATATACCAAATTTGAGTGCCTGAATGATATTTTGGATGTCTAAAACAAGCTGGTAGGATTTTGTAGGATAATTTTTAAATCTGGTCTATTTAAAGGCAATTCAAAATAAACAAATAAATGCTTCCACTGGAGAAAATAAGTGAACACTGAGAAAGAAACATCACTTCTCGGCCTTTTGGCTAACAATAAATAAATAAATAAATAAAAATAAGCATCATAACCACAGATAGGGATAAAGTCAGAGTCTACATTTTAGTACTAAGTACATTTTGATATTGCATTCTGTAACATGTAAACAATGTAATCAATATTTTATCATATCATCAATACAGCTATGGAAATAACTATACAAACAACCAAACATACAGACACAAAACTTCTCTTTAGTAACTCTCAAATAATTCTACACAAATTCTTGACTGCAGCCTACTCAGATACCAGGCTGGATTCTCAGGATGAAAGGATGAATGGGCCTTCAGGAAGC
Organism: Sapajus apella; assembly: GCF_009761245.1. Classification (NCBI taxonomy): domain Eukaryota; kingdom Metazoa; phylum Chordata; class Mammalia; order Primates; family Cebidae; genus Sapajus; species Sapajus apella. Next base: position 9,253,438 of record NW_022437026.1, read on the forward strand.
TCACAGCCAGCAGGTAAAACAACCAATGTAAATGAATTACTGGGTAGTTATATTGTAGGTGCATTTGTATATATCCCACCATTTTCACATTATGTATGTATATAATTTTGTCATTTCTTGGTGGCATAATGAAAAAAATAATTTTAAGAAAAAATGTATTTTAGGTGTAATAATTATTAAAATGTTATAAAGCTAATTTTATACGGTTTAATTATACATAAAGATCAATGCAATTTATACATAACTATGAAATAAACACATAACACTAAATTTAAACATGTTATTTTAGTAGTACATATTAAATATATATTGAAATTTAGGTATATATCAAATGAGACCAAACAGAATTTGTGACATATTTTGGGATTTCCTACCTTTTACAGTTAATAAAGTAAAACCGTTCATTTTTATAATTTCCACATTTTGTTTCTAAACAAAAGACATTTCAAATTGCTACTTGCAAATGATTTTTCGCCATTCAAAATACAAGAAGTTCGTGAATATTTTTGCTTTCTAAAAAAGCCATATTCGATGTTCCAAATCATGATTCCCTCTTTTAATATTAATTTTTAAAGTACTAGCGATAGCTTGATGTTCCACATAAAAATCTTTATCAGATGAATGTTCTCTTCAGATCAAAGGAATACCTTCTTGTAGTGAGTCTGCAGTAACGTTTCTGCCTTTATTCTCATTTACACAGGATATTAATAACGAGTTCCCTGTGCTTCCTTTCGATAACCAACACTCTACTGTGACAGAAATTAACTAAATCAGGGCCTCCCAGTGGCATGCCATGGTACATAAGATGAGAGGAACTGAAACTTTCAACCCGGTGTATACAAAAATAATCATTTTCTATGTTTATGCTTGGATGTGCAGAAGGTTGGGAAGCATTAAATTAAGTAAAGCTTGTCTAGAAATAGAAATAATTTAAAGCTGTAGAGGGCTCAAACCATTGTAGATTTCGTAAAACCCTATCTACATCTACGAAATAAACCTCCTGATGAAGCAGTCCTGCTGATAGCCACTGACTGTTGCACAGACCCACAGGATGACCTGCAAGCTCCCAAACGGCTCTGTTTTAAAGTGAAAATTTATTTAAATAATAAATAGAAATAGCAATAGGCTACCTACTCTAACAACATTAACTTCCCAATTACCTCCTAAACCATAGGGCCTCTCAAATCACTGTTGTGGAGACACTTTGCAAAACTGTAAATGACAGCTGGAAAAGGTAGGCATGTCTTTTCACTGTTTGATCCCTATCCCTGGCACACTGCCTGCCACATAGGTGACATTCAACATTTCTTACATGATGTGTTTGACCTGGACACCGAAGCAAGAGTTTAGTAGAAATTGGAAGAGACATGAAGAATGTAAAACGGAGCTCTCACTTGGTGATGAGGAAGTGGAGGAAAGGTGTTGTGACCTTCCCAGGACCAGAGCATAATCTTGCTCTGGGAGAAGTATATTCTGGGGTATGTTACCACCCCAGTTCCTCTCTTTGTGCTCTACCAAAATACAAAGAAATACAAAATTTCTGATTCTGGGTTCATCATTAGGTTGTATCCAGCATACCAGTATTTGTATTATTTTAATTCAAAATATACTTTATTGTAAAGAAAAGAGGCAAGAAAATATTAAAGAACTTGTCAGATAAATTTTTGCCTTCTTTTCCCACACCTTAGTAACTTGCAAATATTCTTTGAGCCTCAGTTTTCTCATCAAAATGGAGAAAAAATCGCCTTGGAGAACTGATGGGAGCATAGGTATAGATAGCTTTTATCATTATTCCTTGTTCATAATTGGCACTCAACATATGGAATGGATTGACTGGATGAGGCAACGAATTACTGTAATTTGTATTGTGAATAGAGATTGTGACTGTCACTTTCTAGCAACCCCTTTAAGGGCATGAGATTTCCTTCCTTTACTTTAATATTGTCACTACAATTTCTTTTCTTGAAAATACTGTGGCTATATACTGGAATATTTGGCCATGAAAATATACAATTTGTTGTTGCTTCTAAATTGTATAATGATCTTTAAATCAATGACTGTAAGTCAAATTAGAGTTGCAAGATTTAGCAAATAAAGATACAAGATGCCTAGTAAAATCTGAATTTCAGATGAACAACAAATAATTTTTTGTACAGTATGTACTATGTAAGTTTGGAACATGGTTACACTAAAAATTATTGTTTATTATATGAGACATGCTTAAAGAAAATATTTATTGGTAATCTGAAATTCAAATATAATGGGACCTGTAGGCATAGTAGGGTCTCTGGTATCCCTAAGCTGAAGATAAAGGGGAGCCTCATAGATCACAATTAGCACTTCTTCCTTCTATAGTTGAGTAAATGAAGGCCCAGGGAAATTGGTTACTTGGCCAAAGAAATCAAAGAAATGAGTGGCTGAGACAGAAGCTGAACCAGGTGTCCTCACAGCCCATCCAAAACTTTCTCCCTGCACACCATTGCAAAGATGCCCCTCCTGACTTGCCCATTCAGAAATTCTTAGGGATTTGCAATGTGAAATTCCTTTGTTATTTTGGTTGTTCTTAAAAAAAAAAAAAAAGTCAACCAAACAGTAACAAGAAACCTCTTATTCATCCAGGCTCCAACATGGCCTTCATTGCCTTTAAAAGCTGGACTGACGCTTCCTGATTCTTTCTCCATAAATACAATACCTGGCAAGAACAAGGAAGGACAACATGCTATTACAGCCCCCATCCTCCAGTCCACCTTCATCTGCTTCCCTGTAACAATTTGTTTTTATCTTTTTGACTTGTCTGAGAGCAGCAGAATAATAAGTATGATGTAAATGTGGCTTTGTGGGTGGTGTCTGCTGGGCACTGGAATTGTTTACCTTGTCATAAATAGCTGTCTTCAGGGACCCGCCCAGACAGTCTGCTTTACTAACCTCACAAACATAGACAAATCTCACACCCCTTGCCTGAGGATAGCCCACTAGAAACAGAAGGGATTAAGTCCCTAGTTACAATGCACGAATTTTAACAATAACATCCTGATCCGAATAAACACTGAGAGGAAAGTAAATAGAGTAGTGCAATGAATAATATGAGCTTTGAGATAAAATCGGCCTTGGTTTGAATCTCAGATCTGTCACTTACAGTTATGTGACCTCTGTGAATTCCACCTCTTAAGTGGAGAAAAATCCCACCTACTTTCTTCAAAACTCATAGGCACTGTGAGGGGCAAAAACGAATTATTTAAGGATTTTTTTTTTCCCCTAAAAACATACCTTGGTCATCTTTAGCCCAGGAGGGAGTTTTGCTTTTTAAATTTTGAGTTTAGGTGGAGATAAAAAGAGCTTTGTTGTGAAAATTGTACACTCAATTTGGAATTGTACACTTTTAAAGCGTGCAGTTTATTAAATGGATTATGAATGTATCTTAATAAACTTAAGAAACAAATGAATAGATTGGAGAGCAGAGTAAGTTGGCTTGGCCAGTGTCACGTGGCTAGCTAGTAAGTGGAAATAGTTTGGGAAAGGGCAAAGCTGAACTTTGTGAAGGAGCAGGAAGCTCAAGAAAACTGAAGAAAGCTGGAAAAAGTAACTGGGGGTTCAGGTAGGCCGGCATGAGATTTACTGTGACCACAGCGGACTATGAAGCAAGCAGCCTCTGCAGTCCATGGAACCTGACTTTCAGTCCATGGGAGCATGCCAATCTAAGCTGGCATGGGTCTCAGCAGAAGCCCCGTCCACCCAAAATCTACTTGAAAATGCTCCTGAAGCCAGAGTTATTCTTTTAGCAACAGATTGTAATTAGATAACTCTTCAGAAAAGGTAAAAAAAAAAAAAATTCTATGAGGTCAAAGGGTGCCCAAGGGATATTTAAATAACCACATTCTGTCTGGTCAACCCACTGGAGCATGACTGATTGAGAATTAACCCCTAACCAACATCAGCACTAAGCTCCTCCAAAAATCTTGTTACTGAGTAATTCACTGCTACTTAGTAAATTCTAGAAAATAATGTGTTTTAGATAGAGAATATCTTAGCAGGTAAAGTCAAAGCTAAAACAGCCCAGAGGTCAAAGGAGGAATTAAACAGATGTGCAAATTAATCTCTGAACTGCAAACACTCATGACCTGGAGCATGTATAAAGCAAAAGAGCCGAGAAATCACATCTTTTCCACTACCTGGATGAGGTTTCCATCACAGCTCACAGCTCTTCCAGCCTTGTGAATCAAAGATTTTCACGAAGTATTGCCTTCAAACTTCACCTCCTCGCTCAATAAGCGGCAGCACAACCAAGTGTGCCCACTTGTAGCCATTGTCAGGGAGATAAGCATTAGATGTGGTAAAAGAAATCTAAGAGAACAACTCAATTCTTTTTGAGTGGTAACTTCACTTTTATTTATATTCAATTAGTGAACAAAACAAACTCAAGAAACTACAGTCTCCCTGTCGAAAACTCAAAGTTCAGGCCTTAAGAACTGGATTATGTATTTACTTTATGCTACATTTAACCGTCTATTTACAGTGAAAGTCATTTTTTTTTTAACTTAAGCATGGCTAACATGAACAAAAAATACCATTGTCCTAGACCATTCTTAATTAAATTCAACAAATACGCATTGAGAACTAAGTATAGCAAGTGGTGAGTAGGGCTGCAGAGAACACAATAAAACAGAAAAACACCATCCCTGCCCTCAAAGTATTTACCACGGAGTCATCTTTTGATTAATTTTAACCAAGAGTTCATGCTACTAGACAAAACAATTGTTTTGTGTACGTATAAATTCTGCAAATTTATTTCTGGTCTTGAGTCATGTTTTTCTTTCTCATATCCAAAAACAATCTGGAAAACTTCCTCACCTCCAAAAATAAACTGGAAAACTTTGCCTAATCTCTCTCTTCAAATTAACTCCCCTTAAGTATTAATTAAACTTAGGTAAGAAGAAATTAAGTTACCTAAGTATCTTTTTTTGGAATCACCTTAATCATAAGTGTCCATAAAATCGTGGGATTTAATGTACGTGTTATATTTTTCAAAATGCACATTAAAAGAAATACTTGTCTATTAACATCAATACTTGGTGTGTACTACCTAAACCACATTGGGATCATGGCTTTAATCCACTGTCATAGTCAAATCCTTTCCCTCTACCTTTCAAAACCCCACCCCAACTGAGGTAGTTCCTCATATCCCAGCACTTAGCTGATGATCCTTTCTTTCAATTAACCAAGAAAATTAAGTCACTCAGACATGAGCTTCCTCATTACTTCAACATCCCATCACTTTTTCTTCTTCTTTTTAAGATTTTCTTCTGAGATATCCGTATTAGTCTCCTTTGATAATAATTTTACCTTTATTCCAGATTTCATTTTCTGTCAACTCAATTACTTCCTTTAATAATATTTAGTTTATCTTCAACTGATCTCTCTTCTTTGGTCTCGTTGCCTTTGTTTACATATATTTAGTTTAGAAATATTTATTATCTGCTAGGTGTCAGAGACTGTGCAAGGATTCTAGGGATGTAGATAAGAAAGACAAAGAAAGTCACAAACCTCAAGGAGCTTACTGGTGTCTAAGGAGGCAGGCAGGCCTGCCCTGAATCAACCCATAGTGTGATAGGTGCTATGTTAATGTGAACGCAAGAGTGTCCAGGGAGGAAACGCAATTAGAGCTTGAAGCCAAAAGTGGGAAGGATTCCCTCAGGGGAGGGAATGACATTTCATTTTATTGCTATTATCTTTCTCAGATGATTGCGGTGATTTTTTTTTTTTAATAAAAGGAAGTTGAATTTAGGTGGAGATAAAATAGCTTTGGTGCGAAAACTGTACACTCCATTTGGAATTGTGCATTTTAAAAGTGTGCAGTTTATTAAATGTATTATAAATTGACCTTAATAAGCTTGAAAAAACAAATGGATAGATTGGAGAGCAGAGGAAGGTGGCTGGGCCAGTGTCACACGGCTAGCTAGTAACTGGAAATAGTCTGGGAAACTGCAAAGTTGAGCTTTATGAAAGAAAACGGAGCTCAAGGAAATTATCTGAGAAAGATAATTGTGTGTGTTTTTTTTTTTAAATAAATGCAAGGTTTGTGGCAATCCTACCTCTAGCAAATCTATAGGCGCCATTTTTTCCAGCAGTACGTGCTCACTTTGTGTCTCTGTGTCACATTTTGGTGATTCTCACAATATTTCAAACTTTGTCACTATTATTACATCTGTTATGGTGGCCTGTGACCTTAAATGCTACTGCTGTAATTGTTTTGGGGTGCCACAAATTATGCCCATATAAGATGACAAACTTAATTGGTAAATTACGTTTCTATTCTGACTGTTCCACCAACTGGCCATTCCCCTATCTCTCTCCTGCTCCTCGGTCCCTTCTGTTCTCTGAAACAAAACGCTATCAAAATTAGGTCAATTAATAATCCTCTAGTGGCCTCTAAGAGTTCAAGTCAAAGGAAGCGTTGCACTTATCTCACTTTAAATCAAAGGCAGAAATGATTAAGCTTGGTGAGGAAGGCATGTTGAAAGCCAAGGCAATCCAAGACAGGTCTAAAGCTAGGCCTTTTGCAACAAACAGTTAGCTAAATTATGAATGCAAAGTAAAAGTTCTTAACAGAAATTAAAAGCGTTACTACAGTGAATACATGAATGATCAGAGAGCAAAACAATTGCTGACATGGAGTACGTTTTAACGATCAGGAGAAATGACCAAACCAGCCACAACATTCCCTTAAGTCTAAGGCTAATCCAGAGTAGCACTCTAACTCTTCAGTTTTATGAAGGTTAAAAGAAGTAAGGAAGCTGCAGTAGAAAAGCTGGAAGCTAGCAGAAGTCAAGTTCACAAGACTGAAGGAAAGAAGCCTTCTCCATAACAAAGAAGTGCAAGATGAAGCAGCAAGTGCTGATGGAGAAGCTGCAGCAAGTTATCTAAAAGATCTAAGCTCAGGTCATTAATGAAGCTGGCTACATGAAACAACAGATTTTCAATGTAGATGAAACACCCTTTCATTGGAAGAAGATACCATCTAGGACTTTGATAGTTAGAATGGAGAAGTCAATGCTAGCTTCAAAGGACAAGCTGACTCTCTTGCTAGGGGCTAATGCAGCTGGTGACTTTAAGTTGAGGCCAATGCTCATTTATCATTCTAAAAATTCTAGAGCCCTTAAGAATAATGCCTGTTCTCTGTATATGGAAGCAGAAAGCCTGGATGACAAAAATCTATTTACAGAATAGTTTACTGAGTATTTTGTGCTCACTGTTGAGAACTACTAGTCAGAAAAGAAAAAAAAATCATTTCAAAACATTACTGTTCATTGACAATGCACCCAGTCAACCAAAAGCTGTGAAATATATAAGAGATTAATACTGTTTTCATGCTTCCAAACATAATATCCATTCTACAGCCCATGAATCAAAGAGTAATTCTGACTTTCAACTCATTATTTAAGCTATACAATTTGTGAGACTAAAGCTATACATTTTGTGAGACTAGAGCTGCCACAGGTAGATATTCCTCTGATATATCTGGACAAAGTCAATTGAAAACCTTCTGTAAAGGATTCGCCACTTTAGGTGCCTGGAGAACATTTGTCATTCATAGCAGGAGGTCAAAATATCAACATTAACAGGAGCTGGGGGGAAGCTGATTCCAACTCTCATAGATGAGCTGGAAAGAGTCAAAATTCCAATGGAGGAACTAATTGCTGATGTGGTGGAATAGCAAGATAACTAGAATTAAAAGTAGAGTCTAAAGATGGGACTGAATTGCTACAAGCTCATGATAAAATTTGAATGGATGAGAAGCTGCTTCTTAACGAATGAGCAGAGAAAGTGGTTTCTTGAGATGGAATCTACCCCCGGTGAAGATGCTGTGAACAGAGTTGAAATGAAAACAAAACATTCAGAGTATTACATAGAGAGGTATGGTATGAAAGGATTGACTCCGATTTTGTAAAAAGTTCTACTGTGGGTAAAATGCTATCAGATAGCATCACTACAGAGTAATCTTTCAGAAAAGGCCTGAGCACAGTGCCGCATGCCTGTAATTCCAGCTATTTAAGAGGTTGAGGTGTGAGGATCACCTGAGGCCAGGAGTTTGAGACTAGGCTGGGCAACATAGTGAGACCCCTTAAAAAAAAAAAAGCTTTAATGAAAGGAACAGTCAATCAATGCAGCAAACTTCATTACTGTCACATTTTAAGAAATTGCCATCACCACCCCAAACTCCAGCAAACCACCACCCCAATCAGTCAGCAGCCATCAACATGGAGGCAAGACCCAGCAAAAAGCACACCTTGCAGAAGCCTTAGATGATCGTTTGCATTTTTTAGCAATAATTTTTAATCACAGTATTCACATTGTTATTTTAGATATTATATTACTGTATACTAAATAAGCTTTTATATGCACTGGGAATCTAGAATAAATTGTGTGACCTGCTTTATTGCAATATTCACCTTATTAGAGAGGTTTGGAATCAAACCCACAGCAGAACCTGAAATATCTCTGACACATGCCTGTAATGCCTAAGTTTAAATCACTAATCTTATACATTTCCTGGTTTTGTGACCCAGCAAGCTTATTTTGTCATCCACAAAAGGGGATCAATTATCTACTGCACCTGGCTATAGTGAGTAAGGAGACAGCAAGTACCCGTGGATCAGGCCCTCCAGTCAGTGAACCTGGATTCGAATGCCAACTTTACTTAAAGTAACCTTGAGAAGGTTACTTTACAACTCAGTGTTGGATTTTTATCAATAAAATGAGGATAAATAATAATATCAATCTACTGGGGTTGATGTGAGTAAGTAATCCTTGGAAATCATTAATCGGTAGGCATTCAATAAATATTAGACTCTATTATCAGAAGGTTTTTACCTCAAAATCTGTATGTAAACCCTCCTAAGTAAACAATATTAGGATAAATGGAATTCTTGTCCTTTATAATTCTGCATTCCATCATTCATAACTTAGAGTAGATCCCATCTATGAAATGAATTAAGTAGGAGAGATAAAGGTAAAACTTCAAAAGTATCAAATTGGCGAAGTAAAATAATTTAAATTTAAAAAGCAATTTGAGTTTTTCAAAATTCTACCACATTCTCATCTAATATGAATTGAATTGAGCCTATCTAAAATGTATATGTTGAAGTCCTAACTGGGAGTATCTCTGAGTATGATCTTATTTGGGCATAGGCTCATTGTGGATATAATTAAGTGAGGATGAGGTAATACCGGATCGGGGTGAGCTCCTAACGCAATCTGACTGGTAGTCATATAAAACAAGGAAATTTGCAGACAGATACACACAGAGAAAAAGTCAGATAAAGGTGAATGCAGAGGTTGGGGTGACTTCTCCAGCCCAAGGAACACCAAAGATTGACAGCAAACCACCAAAAGCTAAGTAAGACATGGGAAGGAACCGACCCTGCTGACACTGTGATTTCGGACCTCCAGCTTCCAGAACTGTGAGACAATACATTTCTGTTGTATAAGTCACCCAGTTTGTGGCACTTCGTTATATATTCCTAGAAAAGTAATACACCATTTGACAGAATGTTTCTTTCTAGCCAGAATGTAGATCTCAGTAACACATGTATCAATTCCTGAAACATATATTTAAATTTTAGTCTGAATCACACAATTGGTCATATAGCAAAATCTATTTTCTGTTTTTTTGTGTAATAAACCTCCTTTCCATCTACATTATAGGCTCCTTGAGAAAATAATATATTCATTTATTAATTCAATAATTAGTATCTAGTAAAGCCCTACTAAATGAAAGATGAAAAAACACATGTTCCTGCCCTCTAGGAATTCACAGCCTACAAGTCAAATCCTAAGTATATAAAGAACCAACATCAAGTAGGTTGGCATAGGCATTCCTGAGGCTCAACAGCAAAGCAACTTTCATTCCCATGGTTGTCAATGGTTCATCCCTTACACTTTGGCTTCTCGTGGAAAAATCCCGTGTTCTTCCAAGGACTGGTTATCTTCTTCCTTGGCCCCGACACCTACTTCCCTTCTTTCAACTTCAGTACAGTCCTCCACAGTTATAACAATCCTTTTTTCCTCCCAGAATAAGCAAATGACAGGCACACCCATAGGCAGGAATATAGGCCTATATGGACAAGGCCTATTTGGAGATGCCTCCCTAATGCTCATGATTCTACTGTTTTCTGACTTTGCCCTACCAACCAGGAATGCCTGCCAGGGAAGACTTTAAACTCATCTTTTGCACTAAAGGATTCTAGCAGAAGCTAGGCCAAAACAGACTTTCATCAGCAAGACTATGAATGCAGAATCCCATGGTGGTTTGGAGAAAGAGAGGAACTACAAAGTCCGCAGCTCATGATCTGAAGGAACCGTAGCCTTACTGCAGATCTCTGTGGATTTTCTGTCATGAGCCAAAGACAACCCCCACCTCTGTTTCATAGTCCCTATCTCACCCCTTTATTACTCAAAATTTTCCCTAGGCCCAGCTCCTCCCGCTTTCCCTTATTCCTAAACACATCCCACCTCTGCCTTCACTGTCCTTACCTCTTTTTCCCTGTGTTAAGGCATAGTGTTATATATTCAATTTATCAAATGTTTACTGAATGACAACTGTGTTGTTGACTTTGTGCTGGTGGCTTTCCCATGCATTTTCTCAAGTAATTTACACACCTACCATTACTGTTATTAGGAAAAGAAGGCTCAGTAAATCTAAATCCCCTGGCTAGGATTACATCCCTAGATCTGTAATGACCTCAAAGCCCATCCCACTTCTTATAGGCTTGAAAGTGAGAGTTCATAATGATGACATCGTTACCTGTTTACAGTTCCATACAGACAAACCAGTCCACCTATTTCTTTTAAAAAAAGAAACAAAACAAAACAAACACAACTTAGATCCGACCACAGGGGCAATTAGGTTGCCAAATCACTCTTTAGTGTAAGAGTAATTCTACAAGCACATTGTCTCTACTTAATCCGTAAAACCTATTCATTGCATATGTGAAAGTGTATGCATGGGCCAGAGTGTTTTCAAAGCATCCGGGCTCAAAATAAAAACACTAAAAAGCTCATTGTAACACTAGCATCAAGGAAAAAGACTCATAATACACGGTGTGAGATTTCCACATTGGGAAGATTTCAATGCAGTTTATGACATAAAAGTTAGCGGAGGGAGACAGGAAAGGGCTTGCCTGAACCCACAGGCCAACAAAAACCAGGCAGTTTAAGGCACTATGGCACTTTCTAAAACATCCTGGCCTCTGCTTATTCTAAGAAAAAAAAAAATCCCTGGCAAAGAGGATCCCTCTTCTCTCTGCTTTGCTTGATTTCTAGTGACCAAAGAAGTCACTGTCCAGTGATATCAAGAAATTCTGTCCCTAGGGCATAAATAGCCAGCACCTATAGTTCATGGTGTATAAGAGCCTGAGGGGCCTGGAGTGGATCCAACCCATTTTACCTAGTAAGAAACTACCTGGTAATACCTTGTTTGTATTTCTTGGAGGAGGGACACAAGAAATACTTATTTCATTCCATACAGTAATTCACCACAATCAGAGAGAGCACAGCAAGCGCAACACCATCTCCCAGCTGCTGATTACATCAAAGGCTTGCAGCACAAATTCAATTTTATGTTCATCTCAGCCTGCCACTCAGAAATTTTCTCTGAGGGATATGATTTTTTTCTGGATTTCATTTTAAGAATGATTTTCTTCATCCACAATCAATAAAGATATGTTTTCATCAAAAGACTCTATCTTGGCAGAATTCAGTTGGCTATTTCATTCCCTTTTGGTGACACAATATTAATTGAAATAGTTTATGTTGCACCTCAACTGGAAAAAGAGGCAGTGAAAATAGCAGCTATTCAGAACACATGTTCTATATACATCAACATGGAAGGCAGAAAATGATTTTCTCCTTCCCCAGGCGACAGCTATTAGCTATTCAAGAGAGTTGCTCTAACTTGGTTTATCTCTGTGATCTCACTGGAAAGAAAAATAAAGTCCTGACTGTTTATATTTTTTGTTGAGTAGAAAATCAAAATCCATATAAAGAAGATGCTTTAAATGCTTACATCCCACTTAAGAAGAGGAGAAATAATTATCTGTGTGCCTATGTGGCATAACGGGCCATCAGCATCACATTCATTATTTCCCTTAGCTAAAAATTGATAATGTTATTACAAATTCTTTTATTTTCAGTTTATAAATAATAATTATACCTGAATGCCTTGTATTTCTCAAAAACAAGCATATAGAATCAGCACAGTGTTTTGCACATTTACGAAAGAGGAGAAAACTATGCAATGCATTACAGAAAATAAAGCAATTTTGTTTTAACACTGGTTTGGGAAGTGGCAGTTAACTCATTTAACAAACATTTATGAAGCACCTACTGTGTTCTTGACTCTGGCTTCCTCTTGAGGCTGAGATGAAGGCCCCCCTTCCTATCCCATGATTCTGACAGACCATGGGGCCTCCATTACCACAGAGAGAGAAGGGATAGGGCCTGGTTCCCACAAAGTAGGTAGAGAGCGCAGCAGAGGCTGCACTTACTCTGCTGGGAGGAGATCAAGAAGAGTTTCTCCAAGGAAGTCCAATCACTGAAATATTCAGATGGTAATTTACATATGCAGTCTAAAAAAATGGGGGGGCATTGCTCAGTCTCTAATAAAAAAGGTAGTCTCCATCAACCACACCTTCTCACTTCCCCATTCTGAAGTTGTCTATTCATTATTCCTCTTTTTTTTTTTTTTTACAAGTAACTGAAACATTTAATGCCCAAACTAAATACTTCAAGTTTGGTTCATTATTCCTCTTAACATAAGAAGGTGCTAACAAAGAAAGTAGGGGTACTGATACCCTAAGGAGAATAAGGATTTCACAGGACTCTGGGTAGATATCACTCAACAGCGCATTTCTTCAAAGAATGACTTTAATTTGTGAGTGCTCAATACATACCTTTTACTGGATTTCTATTTAAAATGAAAAAAAAAAAGCATCAATTTAAGGAATAGCATGGAAATTTACAGAAATCTGGTTCAAGTCCCTATTTTATAAATTAATAAAGCAACATAAAGGCAAGCTACTTGGTTAAAAGCAGGGAGTGAACTCGAGTTTAGATTTTTCTAGGTATTTGACCAGATATGATAAGCCCTAAACAGAGAGATTACACTGTTCTTCAAAAAGTCTATGTAAATGTATACACGGATGCGGAAAAAAAATTGGTTAAAAAAAGAAGAAAGCTCCCAGCAGCATCAGAATCACCTGTGAGGCTTATTAAAATGCAGATTCCTAGACCCCACACTGGATGAAATGAATCAATGCTTTTAAGGGTTTAAATTTAAACTAGCTCTGGAAAGTCATTCTTGTTCACATTAAAGTCAAAGGAACTTGAATCTATCTCAGTATCCCCAACCTCATATATAACACAATTAATGAAATATTCAGATTAATTAATAAACTGAAGAAAAATATACTGCATGAATGAATGATCAAAAAGAAAAATTCTCACAAAAAGCTCTTACTCAGGATCGGTTTTCATGGTCTAGGAAGAACAAATCCCAGACCTGATCTGGGCCTTCCATAGCGAACAGGCCTAGCCTGGCACCCTAACCTCAAATGACCAAAACCTAAAGTAACTCAAATTTTTCCACATGCTGACGGCATTGCAAAAACACTGCATAAGATCTTTTCTTTGAAATCCATGTAGGGAAAACGACTTAAAAAGTATTCAATTGTTCAGCAAATTGGCACAATCTTTGCAACAGGAAAAAACTCATGCATGATCAAATTGTAATTTCGAGGCGAGTTCTTCCGAGTATAAAAGGATTTTAAAAGCTAACAATACTAAAGGAAAATCGCAAAAGTGCAAAATTCTATAACAAATTCCTTCCAAAATGTTCAGTTTGCTTTTCGGTGCCCCAATATAATGAATCAGGTTTTACTGTATCCTCCACACCAAAATGTTTTCTAAGACTCAGTTCAATAGCTCAGACTGAAGCAATGACTGGAGCAGGAAGCATGGCTTAAAACGGCCACCGATCTTATCGTGTAAATGTAAGAATGTCAACTTCTCTAGCAAGAGAACAACTCAAAGAGGAAGGAACTCCTTTCACAGAGCCTGGCCCCAAAACATAAGCTAACAACACAGCCTTAGTAGAAGGAAAGCTCATAGTGGTTGGAAAGAAGAGTAACGGTGGTGGAAGCATGGAATCTCATATTTCATTCTAAACAAGAACAGTTAAAACATTTCTTGGCCTGCTTTAGGACTATGCATGAAAGGCTTAAATCCCATCTAGATTTAGAGTAGTGTTCAGCTGTCTCTAAATGAGACAGCTTACCTGATTGCACCAGGTAAGTTAGTGTTTTATATACAACTAAGTCTTCCAACTATGTTGTGAGCTGGATACTCTCATATGATAGGCTTGAAGATTAAATTTCTACCTAATAATGTAAAATAATAATAAGATCCCCATTTGACACACGAGGAAACTATAGCTCAGAAGTCAAACACTTTACTAAGGTCCCATAGCCAGTAAAAGATGCGACACAGGAGGACAGCGTGCCATGATTTGCAGCTGTCATGTTCTGCCTTTCTAGCATACCTTCACACAAACTTCTGCCTTGGCCTGGAGTGCTTTTTCTCAGTACTTCCACCTGGCAAACTTCTGCAAAACTGGAACTTTCGAAACTGGAACTAAATTTTCACTGCTTTGAGCCTGTCCTAGTGAATGTTTAGCACTCCTCAACTCTCAGCCTTCCCTTTGCCACTTCTATCGGAGCACTTGTTACTCTGCTCTAATTATTACTGTTATATGAACTATTCCCTGAATGCATGCATTGAGGACATGCGGCAAGGATGATGGGGTGGTCCTCTTTCTCTTTTGCACTCTGCTGGCAGGGAGCTTTACATATAACAATAAATAAAAAATGTTGAAAGGGAGCCAAAGAATGAGCGTATCAGTTATGTAGGAATACGATATGGCTTCCGTAGCTGCCTCTCTTTGCTCCTCCTTCTTCTCCCAGAAAAGTCAGTTTGTAAATGTTCATCTTGAGAGTAACTCTGAAGTATATACAAAGAACAAAAGGCAGATGGAAAAAAATATCCTTGGCTATAGACATGCATTCTAATTTATACTACAGCAATCTAAAATCATATCAGCTTTCTAGGCTGATATGGTTCTGAGGGACTGTGTTAAAGAAAAACATCTCTTCCTGGTCCTCAAGGGGCGTGGTTTCAAAGGCAGGAGTTTCCCACCTCCACCCTCTCCATCTGGGGACCAGAGGGGTTTCAAATGTAAAGTTCTTTGACTAGGTTTCCCGTGCATGGGCTAGGTAGAAAAATCCAGGTGGGCTTCTTTGTCCAAAAAGCCTGTGGAAACCTCTGGGAGGAGGCTCTGTTGTGATCAAGCAGCCAATCTGGTATCAGAGTCGAAGATCAGTCACGCTACAGGAATTTTGAAAGAACTCCTCTCATTGGACGAGAACATGAATGGGACGGAATAACTCAAGGGTTAAAATTCCGCTACTCCCTCCCTATATAGAATCCTTCTCTGGATCCCCTCCCATGGCAGCATGGGAGCTGTCTCTCTTTCTCTTTCTAATAAATTGCTCTCTGCAAAACTTTGGGTCCATGATATTTATTTGAACAGCAAACTCACCACACCTCTGGGGCCCCTTTCCCCATTCTTCGGGGTAAGAGTGGCCAAGAACCTTGGATTGGGGAATTGAAAGTGTCTTTGGGACACCCCCACATCCCCCACACCCCACCATGACATCTTTTTGGCGAGCCAGTCAGGAGAACATTGGGCTTAAGAGCAGTGAGTGGTATGGACCCCTTTTGCTAGCTAATCTGTCCTTTCACTTCTTTGAAATTTGTTAAGGAGGTAAAGACTGGGTACAGTGGTACAGGCAAGGCTGGGTGGGCACCACCTGTGGAGAGCACCAGACCACCAGGCCTGCGTGGGGCCATGCGTGGAGGCAGCGGCTGGGCCCCGGCTGCCGAAGTGGCAGCTGCCTGTGCAAGCCATGCCCAGCCTTTCAAAATCATGGTCTAAAGACACAGATGTCAGGCTTTCTCTGAACCAGCTTCCCTTTCTTGCTGTTCTTTCTTTCTCTGGGCCAAGCCGAGGGCCGGGGGGAGGAAAGAGCAAGGTCTTGAACTCCCAGTTCAGTCTGGTTGAGGCTGGGGCTCCACTTAAACCTCCAAAGAAAAAGCCACCTATGCCTTTCAGGCCCCAACCTCCTGGGTCCAGATTTCTGTAAGGCAAACTTCTTCCCAGCTGTTTCCTCTAAGATATTTCCTACACATGAGGACCTCCTACAATACACAGGGCCAGTTCCTTTAGTCAGCAGTGCTAGGTTCTGTCCTAACAGAGCCAGAGTCTTTCAGTGGGTACTGGAGGCTATAAGACATTGTGTTTCTTGTCACCCACAATTTCCCAATCCAACTGAGTGATGCCAGAATCCAATGATGTACGATTTGTCTTGCCTAGGATTGGCTCTCCATACGGCAGGGCTTCTCCATCTGGAATACTATAGTCAGAATGGGTCCAAGGCTCAAACAGTTAATTACAGGCCCCACAACCCTAGCGCATATCCCTATAATGAAGAATAGGGTAGGGGAGAAGGCCTGGGTCCCAAGGGCATAGTTCCCACCTGGGGCATGTGCCCAGCCATTACCTTCTTTAAGATTGTTGTGCTTAGAGGCCCATCTCAAGAAGTTTATTCTCCTGGGGCAGTTTTATGATCAGGCCTATGTTAATTGAACTCTTGCTAGGGAATATTGGAATCCATTGCTGAAGCTCACTGGCCTAGTTCTTCAAGGATGCACTGGTACAGGGCCACTAAACCTGTCAGTCTCTATGTCTTTAAGGTGGCCATAAGGACATTCAGACAGTGAGCGTGTTTGCATGATGTTGGTAAGCATGACTAAACCCGGAACAACGGAGGGCCCAGTAGATGATCACACAAGGAAACTACAAGGTGCCATAACTGGGGACGCCCCAGGGCTAGCAGTTGCAAGGAGTAACGGGGGATGCAGGCATCCCTGTGTTCAATTTCAGATGGGTGCTACTCTTCCCCAGGCAAAGTCGTCCTTAAAGTGTATCCTGGATACCTGGGACCAATTTGACCTACGATATTTGAAGCAGCAGCAGCTCATTTTTCTTTGCCAAACAGGGTGGCTGCGATACTCTCTGCTCAGTAGAGAAACCTGGCCTCCTAAGGGAAGTATAAATTATAACACCCTCTACTCTCTGCTCAGTGGAGAAACTATAAATTATAATACCCTCTACGATTAGACCTATTCTGTAAGAGGGAAGGTAAATGGATTGAGGTCCCCTATGTGCAAGTTTTCTTTTCTTTGAGAGATAATCCTTGGCTATGTAAAGCCTGAAACCTATACCTTACTGACCTGCCTTCAGGACTACCCCCATATTTAGGCCTCCCTGTAGCTCCTCCCTCCACTGATACCGGCCAGGTCTCCTCAGCTCCTGTAACCCAAGAGGAGTCAGGGAAGGCCAAGCTGCCAAGGCACCTCAGGCTACGGGGATGCCCCAACTCTGACCCCTAAAGGCAGCAGGAGGAGAATTTGGCCCCACCAAAGTACATACCCCTTTTCACTTTCTGACTTAAAGCAAATCAAGGCAGACTTAGGGACATTTTCAGATGACCCGGACAAGTACACAGATGTTCTGCAGGGCCTGGGTCAGTCCTTTGAATTATATTGGAAAGATGTCATGTTGGTGCTTAGTCAGACCCTAACCAGCAAGAGAGAGAGGCTGCTCCAGTACTGGCTCAAGAGTTTGGGGACACCTGGTACCTTAGTCAAGTACATGACCAAATGACACCAGAGGAGAAGGATAAATTCCCTACAGGTAGACAAGCAGTCCCTAGCACGGACCTTCACTGGGATCCTGACTCAGAACATGGGGACTGGAGCCGTAGGCACCTATTGACCTGCATACCTGCGGGATGAAGGAGAACTAGGAAAAAGCCCATGAACTCTGCAGTGTTATCCACCATAACTCAGGGACAGGAAGAAACCCAACAGCCTTCCTTGAGCAGTTACTGGTGGCCTTAAGAAAGTATAGTCCCCTGTCACCAGACTCCATTGAGGGTCAGCTAATACTAAAAGACAAATTTATTATGCAATCAGCAGCAGACATTAGGAGGAAGCTTCAGAGGGTGGCCCTGGGGCCAGAACAGAGTCTAGAAACATTACTAAATCTAGCAACCTCGGTGTTCTATAATAGAGACCAGGAGGAACAGGCTGAAAGGAACAGGAGGGACTAGAGAAAAGCCACAGCCCTAGGCATGGCCTTCAGGCAAGCAGACCCAGGGGGCTCAGAAGAGAGAAAGGCTTGGGTTAGCTGCCAGTCTGGCAGAGCTTACTACCACTGTGGCCTAATGGGACATTGTAAGAGTGATCATCCCCAGGGAGCAGACCACCTCCTTGTCCTTGCCCACTGTGCCAAGGGGATCACTGGAAAGCACACTGTCCCAGGGGATGAAGGTTCCCAGGGCCCGAGGTTGCTAACCAGATGACCCAACAGCAGGACTGAGGGTGCCCAGGGCAAGCACCAGCACAAGCCATCACCCTCAATGAGCCCCTGGTAAAGCTGACCATAGAGGGCCAGGTGCTCGATCTCCTGGGTAGTGGTGTGGCCTTCTCAGTTTTACTTTCCTGTCCTGGACGGTTGCCCTCCAAGTGTGTAAATGTCCGAGGAGTCCTAGGACAAGCAGCCTCTCGATATTTCTCCCACCCCTAAGCTGTAACTGGGGAGAGATACTCTTCTCCATGCCTTCCTCATCATGACAGAAAGTCTCACTCCCTTACTAGGGTGGGACCTGTTAGCCATAGCAGGAGCCATTGTCATATGAACATCATCAGGGAGGAAATCACTCTCTGCTGCCCATTATTTGAAGAAGGGATTAATCCCGAGTTTTGGGCAATGGAGGGACAATTTGGGCAGGCAAAAAATGCATGCCCAATTCGAATAAGGCTAAAGGATCCCAATTCTTTTCCTTACCAAAGACAGTACCCCCTAAGACTGGAAGCCAAAAAGGGGCTACAGGATATTGTATGAAACTTAAAAGCTCAGGGTCTAGTAAAGTCCTGTAACAGCCCTCGTAATACTCCAATTTTAGGAGGACAAAAACCTAATGGACAGTGGAGGCTGGTGCAAGATCTCAGGCTTATTAATGAAGCTGTGATTCCTTTACACCCAGCTGTGCCCAACCCGTACACCTTACTCTCTCAAATAGCAGGAGAGGTACAATAGTTTACAGTCCTGAACCTTAAGGATGCCTTCTTCTGTGTTCCATTACATCCTGACTCCCAGTTTCTGTCCACCTTTGAAGACCCTTTAGACCAGAGTTCTCGGCTCACCTGGACAGTGTTACCCCAGGGCTTTCGAGAGAGCCCCCACCTGTTTGGCCAGGCTCTAGCCCAGGACCTTAGTCGTTTTTCATATCCAGGTACCCTGGTTCTTCAATATGTGGATGACTTATTTTTAACTGCTAACTCAGAAACCCAGTGTCAGCAGGCCACCCAGGACCTTCTAAACTTTCTAGCCACCTGTGGATATAAGGTTTCCAAATCAAAAGCCCAACTCTGTAGGCAAGAGGTAAAATACCTAGGGCTTGTCTTGTCTAAGGTCACTCGGGCCCTTAATAAAGAATGTCTCCAACCCATACTGGCCTTCTCCCATCCAAAGACCTTAAAACAGTTTTGGGGATTCTTAGGAATAACTGGTTTCTGCCAATTGTGGATTCCCATATATGGTGAGATAGCCAAACCCCTATGCACTCTGATTAAGGAAACCCAAAAAGCTAACACCATCTAATACAATGGGACCCTATGGCTGAGGCGGCCTTTCAGACCCTGAAGCAGGCACTACTGCAGGCTCAACTCTAAGCCTTCCTACAGGGAGCGACTTCTCCCTTATGTTACGGAAAAGTCAGGAGTGGCACTGGGGGTTCTCACCAAAACTCTGGGGACCACGCCACAACCAGTGGTGTACCTAAGTAAGGAAATTGATGGTCACACTGCTTGCAGGCTGTAGCCACGGTGGCTATATTGGTCTCAGAAGCTGTTAAAATAGTGCAGGGGAAAGATCTAACTGTATGGACTTCACATCATGTAGCTGGAAACCCATCTCTCGTGGCCTTCTCTATTACTGATAGCACTCTTAAGGGCTCAAAACTCTCCTCAGAAAGTAGGACCTAGCCCCTGTGAGATGCTTTAAGGACGGCCCTTTCTTACTAATGATCTCATGTTAGACAAGGAAACAGCAGATCTAATAAAAGACATAACCTCCTTGGCTAAGCACCAACAGGCTCTTAGAACCTTATCTGAAGAACACCCTAGGGAAAAGGGAGAGGGTTGTTCTGCCTGGAGACCTGGTGCTTGTTAAGTCTCTCCCCTCAGACGCTGCCTCTCTAGGCCCATCTTGGGAAGGACATTTTTGGTTATTCTGTCTATCCCAGTGGCAGTTAAAGTGGTGGAAATTGACTTGTGGATTCATCACATTCGGCTAAAGCCTTGGACACCTCCTGAAGGAAATCATAGGCCCTCCTCTCCACCGCCTGAAGTTCCAGGAGGTGACCCTTGGTACACTTGCGAGCCTTTAGAGGATCTACATTTGCTCTCCTGACGAGATCCCCAGGAAAGTAACTACTCATGAGTCTAACTTACATCCTGGCATGAACAGGGCTACCACTCTTGACTTTACTGATGGTGACTGAACTCTATGCAGTCGCCCCTCTGGATTGGCCTAATAGCTCTTTTCTTCTCCTTCCTAGGGCCCCCATGACAATTTACACCGACTCTCAGGTGCAGAGTCTTCTCTTGCCAAGGCCATGCCACACTCAGACTCCAATTATTCCTTTCATAGTGGGGGCTGGGGGTGGAATAATAGAACTTGGTACTGGCATTGGAGAAGTTACTTCCTCTACTCAGTTTTACTATAAGCTATCTCAAGAGTTAAATAATGACATGGAAAAACGTTGCTCATTCTCTCTGCAGAAGCAGCTAACTCTTTAGCTGCCATGGCTCTTCAAAATAGAAGGGCCCCGGATCTGTTAATAGCAGAGAGAAAAGGAACCTCTCTCTTTTTAGGAAAAGAATGCTGCTACGTATGATTAAGGCTTAGAGTGTTGGGGGAGCGTAGAAAAAGTTAAGGCCAAAGAGTTAGGCCTAGGCCAGTTACAGAGGACTTTGTACTTTAAATTAGTGAGCTCTGGCTTTGTTTTGTATGCTTTCAAACTATTTTCTAGTTGCTTATTAAGTCTTGTATTCACATTAGCACTTACAGCAGCTAGAGTGAAAATATGTAGCACAGGCAACCACTGCAGCTTTTCATGCCCATGGCAGACATTACTAATTGATCATAGCACTCTACTCCCTGAGCCTGGAGGCAATTTGAAAAATCCTTCCTTGGAGCCCTCTAGACAGCTGTTAACAATTGATCAGAGTTTTCATGACTTAAAACCTATTTTCCATCCCCAGCTCATGAGGAAGCCAAATGTGTATTTAACAGAGATCAAGGTATAGTCTTTCTGGCTGAGGCCTTGGGAAGGTCAAGGAGGTGGAGACGGTGGTGCCCTAGGGCTGACTTCACATTTCTTCCAAAATCCAATGATGCTGGTAGTTTGAAATTGGCCACGGTGGGAGTATCTGTATCATATAAACTAGTCAAATCTACAAATAAGGATTTTGTGGGAGGTTTTTGTTTTTATTTTTGGGGAGCTGGTTGTTAAACATTTTCCAGCACAATACTAAGCTAGGGGATGGGGGCAGAAAAATGGTGTCTACACTTCAAAGCCTTTAATTGCCCTCTCTGCCCACCCTTCACTGCATCACTTGAGCAAACCTCTCCTTCGGGGTGTCAACCATGGTAGAAAGTGACCAGCCACAGAAGCTTTTGAGTGTGCTTTTGTTTAAGATGAGATTTGTATTCTAGAAAGGCAACCCTGGCACAATGTGTTGGACCAACTGAAAGAGTGTAAAATCACAGACACTATCAGAGGCAAGAAAATTAGAAAGTAGTCTTAATTGTCCTTGTCCAAATAAAGGATAATGAGTCCTGAACTAAGGCAGGAGCAGAACGAATAAAGAAGAAAGGACAAATATAATAGATGTTAGTGAAACAGAAATGATAGGAGTTATTGGTTGATTGGCTGTCAAGGTGAAAAAAAAATAAAAACATCCCAGCTACTTGGGAGGCTGAGGCAGGAGAATCCCTTGAAAAAAAAAAAAAAAAAAAAAAACAGTCAAATTTCAAGTGCGTTTGCTATTCACTATGACAGAGTACACAGAAGTAGCGGATTTTGGTGGAAAATTCATGACTTGGGTTTAAAGCAAGTTGAGATGCCTGCACAGTAGGTAGAGTAGGCTGAGGCTCATAGGCACAGGGTCAATCAAAATGCATTTTCAAAGTCAGAAGACGGTGGGAAATTGACACCAGGTGATTAGAGGGAATCACTGGGAGACAATATGAAGTGAGAGTAAGTCTAAAGAAGAAACATGGAAACACGATGTTTAGAGGACACGCGAAGAAATGAATCAGCAAAGGACAGAAGGATCGGCCAGTGGATGAGAAGGAGAACTGGAAGATAAGCCGAGGGAGACAGAGGATCAGATGGCTATAGATGCAAAATGTCAGGTTCGGGTCAAGGAAGATGCAGTCCAATGAAGAGTGAGTGTCGCCGTGAGAACATCGTGAGGGTCTTTTGCCAGAGCAGTTTCTGTGGAGTGCAGGGAGAGAAGGAGCCAAACTGTAGTTCGTTTGAAGAAGGAAAACTGGGAGGTCAACAGATGAAAAAGAAGACAAGAAGCAAGAATTTGTAGGCTTGGATGGTAAGAAAGAGAGGTGTAGGATCAGGGGAGGACCTTAAGATGGACAACAGGCTTGATCGTAATTGCATGATGTGAAGAAGGAGCCAGTCCAGGTGGACTTGCCCATTTGGGAAGGAGAAACGGAATCCCAGGTGCAACAGGGCCCTTGGGGACATAGGGGCATTATCAGTTAAGGGTACATGCAGAGGGAATGGCTTAAACAAGAGAAATAACAGATCTTCCTACAAGACCTGAAAGAGGACGAGATAATAAACGTAAATATGAATAGCTTTTCAATTGCTGGAGATTGAGGGTGCTTAAGCCTGACAATCTCAGCTGTCTCTTGAAGTCTGAAAAAGTTAAGTAGAGGGGTAGAAGTTTGAAATAAGTACTGTAGGGAGTAGAACAGGGCAGAACACTCTGCTTTAACCTACATTACATTTTAATGGTATAATGCCCATACGTAATTTTATTGGGCTGTTGTGTTTTGCCTATTTTGCATCTCCCTTAGTAGCGGTACCATCACAGTCATAATAGCATGGCTCACACAGCATTACTAGTGCTTATTTGATTACCTGTTTTCCATCTAGCAATAACCCTAGATAGGGAAGGAATAGTGCGTCTAGCCTAGCAAAGCACCTGAAATATAATGAATGCTTAACAAATGTTTGTTGAATGGATGAATAATTGAGTAAGGAGTAGATGTCTAAATCTGTCCAGTCTTTCCAACTAAACTGTTAACTCCAGGGTGGGGATGGTGTCTTAAACTTGGTGGGATTGATCAGCATATTTGGTACAAAGAAACTACACAATAAGGATACATTTAAATGAATAGAAGGTCATGTGCAGTGGCTCACACCTGTAATCTCTGCATTTTGGGAGGCTGAGGAGGCAGGAGGATCATTTGAGCTCAGGAGTTTGAGGCCAGCATGAGCAACACGGCAAGACCCTCACCTCTACAGTTGTTTAAAAAATTAACAAGAAGTGGTGGTGTGCACCCGTGGTCCCAGCTGCTGAGGAGGCTGAAGTGGGAGGATCGCTTGAGCCAGGAAGTTTGAGGTGGCAGTGAGCTGTGATTACATCACTGCACTCCAGCCTGGGCAACAGAGTGAGGCCCTGTCTCTAAATAAATAAATAAATAAAATTGAGTTACATAAAAACCATAGTATGGATGTGAGAAATCAAGAAGTGCCTTCCAAGGGAGGAGCTTGAGATGAGATGAGATGAAATGAGGGAGGAATGAAATTCAAAACTAGCTAAACCTTTACAAGAAAATACAATCTTCTTCCCAACAACTTTCTGTCATTATTATTTACGTTTTACGTAAAGGATCCTTTGAATGTCCCAGTGCTTGGCATTTTGAATTTCTAAGTGGAATGGTTCAATCATTACCAGAATCTCTCACCCAACCTATTCTCTGGCTTCTTGGATCTTAATCCCCGTGGTCTAGACTGAGGTCCAGATAAAGTAGCCAATTAAGGTTGACTGTTTCCCTGCTTTGTGGTTTTTCTAGTTCTAAAACCTCCCTCCCAACTGCCAGCCTTCTGTAACAATGAGAGAGAGAGAAGCCCTTCAGGCAGGCAACGGGAAGGAGCTTCTCTCTGCTTTGCTCTGAAATGTCCCATAGCAAATGACAGTAGCAGGGAAATGTCTTAATAGAGCGTGTTGTTTAGCATAATTGATGTTCAGATGCGCGTTGGTAGAAACAAGCCCAGTTAATTGGTCTCTCAACCTACATTAACTGTTGCATTGCAGCCAATTAGGCAGGGGTCCCTGCTCGGTCATTAGAGTCCTGCATGCTGAGGCAGGGAAGAGCAGCACTCAGGGAGCAGAGCTGGCATGAACGGCTTTGATGAGGCATGTGTGCAGCTGCACCATGGCCGGAGCCATCTGTCCATTTAGGAGTGTGAGACCCTCAACGACCAATCTTAAAGGTGACAAAAGGAAGGTGACATTCAAGAGAGGGAAATCTGGGCACTCCCCAAGGGGTGAAGTGCTAGAGGAAACTTTGAAGATCATAGATTTGAAGAACATTGCCCTACAGTAATATTTTTAATGAACGAAGAGCCTGTCTGTATTATCTGAGCCTTGATGTTACAAGGAATGCTCTGGGTATAAAAAGAGAGGACCAGGCTGGGCACAGTGGCTCATACCTGTAATCCCAGGACTTTGGGAAGCTGAGGTGGGAGGATCACCTGAGGTGAGGAGTTCGAGACCAGCCTGACCAACATGAAGAAAACCCGTCTCTACTAAAAATACAAAATTAACTGGGCATGGTGGTGCATGCCTGAAATCCCAGCTACTGGGGAGGCTGAGGCAGGAAAATCATTTGAACCTGGGAAGTGGAGGTTGTGGTGAGCCGAGATCGTGCCATTGCACTCCAGCCTGGGCAACAAGAGTGAAACTCTGTCTCAAAAAAAAAAAAAAAAAAAAAAGCAAGTATCTATTTTAAGGAGATATTCTATAGCCTTGCTTCTCAGAGCCAGGTCTGCAGATCAGTGGCACCACCATCATCTAGCAATGTCGTGGGTAGGCAAGCCTCAGGCTCACTCCTGACCTGCTGAATAGGAACTACAGTTTAACAGGATCTCCAGGTGTTTCATATGCCCATTAAAATCTGAGAAGCAGTGCTCTAGGCCCAGGGTCAGCAAACATTTTTTATTAGCATGCAGCCACGTCCATTCCCTTACCCATTTCTCATGGCTGCTTCCACATTTCCATAGCGGAGCAGAGAGGTTGCAACAGAGACCTAATGGCCCACAGCCTAAAATATTTACTCTCTGGCCCTGTTTTACAAAGAGACTTTGCCAATTCCTACTCTAGGCCACACTGGCCGGATGGCAGAAATCTCTATAACGAACACATGTGACAAACATGTCTGTTCCTCCTCAGAAGGCAGGCTAATCCAAGATATTTAATTTATTGTTTAAACATAGTCATGGGGCCCTGCGTGGTGGCTCATGCCTGTAATCCTAGCACTCTGGGAGGTCGAGTGGTTGGATCATTTAAGGTCAGGAGTTTGAGATGAGCCAGACCAACACCCTGAAACCCCATCTCTACCAAAAATACAAAAATTAGCAAGAAATCGCTTGAACCTGAGAGGGGGAGGTTGCAGTAAGCTGAGATTGTGCCACTGCACTCCAGTTTGTGCCACGGCAACAGAGAGAGAGTCTCCAAAAATAAAAATAAAAACATAGTCATAGCTGTGTTGTGTTGAACCCCTGTTAGCCTCAGTAAGGAAGACACCAGGTTTGAGAGGCTGAAGAAGAGACTCAGAGCAAGCAAATGAGACACGGAGCTTTATTGGGGGTTTATATACAGGGGAACGAGTCCAGTGGTGGCAGGATCTACCTTCTGCAGTCCAGGGACAGCAGGCTGGGCAGGAAAACCACAGTCACCTGCAAACATCATGCAGCTTCTACGGCATTTTCACTTCACACCCTCTGCCCAAAGGCTCTACCTGGCAATCTTTATTTAAGGCAAAACTGAGAACCTCAATTGCCTGTATGACTGTGTTCCACAGGACAGGCTTAGAGCTCAGATGCTTATCATAAATAAGGAACAAATCTCTGGGTTGGCCACGCCCAGATTCCCTAGCTTGGAACACACATTCGGGTGCATCTGCCCTACAGGGTCATTTTAAGGGTTTGCTCAAATCATCGCTAGCAAGTACATTTACCTTATGGGATCCTATGAACATGTAGAGGGATGGATGTTAGGTAATAATAACCATGATTTCTAGAGCGTCGGAAGTTCAGCAAAAGTTGGCAACAACTTTGAACTTCCTGCTACCACGACTGAGTCAAATGGTTTTCAGAATTCTTTCCTCCCTCCTTCACAAAGAGAATAAAGAAAAAGTGATAAACTGAAACTAGTAATAAAACAATCACCATTTTTCTATATTGTATTCTTGAGACCACATTTATTGTGACTACCAGGATTGGCACTTTTCCCAAATTTATCGAGAGGTGGCTTTGACTTTATTGTTAGAGTTTGGGGATAATTTTACACCCAATGAAGTCCCCAAAGAGACTATTTTCTTCCATGTTGTTTTTCAGCAGTGTGAAACGTTACAGAGACATGGACTCTTTCAATGTTTGAGGCAGGTGTGGTGGCACACACCTGTAGTCCCAGCTACTCTGGGGGCTGAGGCATGGGAATCCCTTGAACCCAAATTCTAGTCTGTAGCGTGCAAGGATTGTGCCTGTGAATAGTCACTGCACTCCAGCCTGGGCAACATGCAAGACCCCATCTTTAAAAAAAATAGGCTTGGCTACCCTGCTTTATATACAGCAAAAGAATTGCTGGAAATACTCCTCAGCGCGTCTGCCTATAAAGAGAGCTAGACTCCACAATGACCAATGGCGAGGAAGAGGGCTACCAAACCAGCATTTCTGAAATGGCTGAAATATTGTGATAGGAAATTCTGGCTCTTCGAGCTTCTAGAAGATATGCATTTATAAGAATATTAAAGAGGCACCTCACTGTTTTCAAAACCCTTGGAGTTTTCCCAAGTTCTTGCTGCCTAAGTCTGTCTCTGTCTCTCAGTCTCACACATGTGCCCACATGCACGCGCGCGCGCGCGCGCGCACACACACACACACACACACACACACACACACACACACACACACACACACACACAGAGCCAACAAAAGCCAGGCTGCAGCCGCAGACTCCAGACGCGTGCATCAATCATAATTGCAGCACCACCGGCAGTCATGTAACTGCTTAAAGACCTCAACAGCCTTCTGGCACTTAAAGGAAAAAAAAAAAGTCTAATTAATCACAGGTGAAACAGCTTGGACTGTCTCCAAAAGCCCCTGAATTTGCTGCCAAGCTTTGATGCTAATTTTCTTTCCAAGTAACCCCCTAATGAAATTTATGATTAGGTAATTAAAGTAATGAATAAAGAGATAATTAGATGGAGGGAAATAAGGAGAGGGAAAAAGTCTGTATTTCCATCCTGCAATAAACATCTCTGGGTATGCATCATTTGTGAACTCCAACTTAAAGGTTCCCAAGTGGCTTTCTTCTGAAGAATATTTTTAAAGTCAATATTTGAAAGACCAAATGAGGCACATAAATGAAGTTAGGAACAGGTCATTCACTAGGGCCTGTTAGGGAGGGAAAGCTGTCTTCTGCCAGGTACTGAACTCTTGACTTAAAAAAAAAAAATTAATGTCATAGCTTGTATCCTCTGGGAAGGTTGGTAGTGGTTTCTCTCTGTGAGCTGATTGGATAACATAACATCACTGGGTTTGATTTAGAGATCTCATCTTCCTCCTATTTCCCATGTCCCTGCTGGGATGGACTCTAGATTTCTGGTTTTAATTGGTTGAAAAGCAATTGCTCCAGTCTTTTGTCCTTAAAATTGGAAACATCCAAGGGAGGGCTTTGGATTTTATTATTCCAGCCCTGATCCTTCCCTCGATCTCTGACACTTACTATTGGAACACTCCAGGAATGGGGAACTTTAGTTGATTGGTTACCTTAGATTACAGAATTGATCAGAAATGCTCATATTTAAATAATTCATCAGACAAGTTTCTTCTAAACACCTAAACACCTAGAGCTTCAATTCCTGCTGAAAAATCTTGGTAGCAACTATTTTTCTGACTTAATAAATACGGCATAATAAGCATAATGCTTTTTTAAATAATTCAGAATCTTGAATTTTTGATTGAAAAGTTCATTGCTCTGATTTATGTGTACCCTTCAGGATCGTTTATAAGCTTCTGCAAGGAGAGATCAAAGCAGGTCCCCATGTTGTCTCTTCCCCCTGTCTAGCAGAGCATGAGTGCCTATTATTTATTACTGCTCAATTGTATTCCAGTTTATGCAAAGAGGGTGTGAGAATTTTTACTAAATAAACACTGACTCAAAGTGTCATAGCCTGAAAATTTAGTTTTTTTCCCACTAAGTTACCCTATGGACGTACGTATTTAGTTTTGTCTCCCTCCTGAAAAGAGAAGTGTGAAATAGTAGATTTAGAATTTTGACTTGGAAGTGAGGTTGGCGATTTTATAGCCTGAATCTTCATTTCTGAGCTGAGGACGAGGAGGCTCAGAGAGGTAAGACGATTTGGCAAAGACACACAGCCACCTAAGGGGTTGTGAAGATCATACACTCTGGAGCCAGATGAGTCTGCATATTCTAAAGCTTCTTCTGCTACTGTGGACCTGGAGAAACTACATACCTTCTGAGTTTCTTTTTCTGACCCATACCATGAAAACAACAATATTGTGAAGATGAAATGAGCTAATATGAGAAAGATGCTTAGCATCGTGACTAGGATGTGATAAACACTAAAAAATACTTTAGCTCTTATTAGTTTTATTTATTCATTATTTATTTTAAAGGATCTTGTATTAAATTACAATTTATGTTTATTTAACAAATTTATTCTCATCATTCACAACCCCTTATGTCATTTACAGTGATGTAAGTGAATTATTTTCATCATTTGCAGTCCAAGGAAGGTGGGGTCTTAGTCAAAAGTGGTCCTTTGGTTGCTTACAGCCAGATGGGTGTAGAAATTCAGGTTTGCAGGAGCTGGACCAGAGCTCAAGTGCTCTGCATAAGAAAAAGCTACCCATTTTCAGGCAGGCACGCTGGCTCACACCTGTAATCCCAACAGTTTGGGAGGCTGAGGGGAGCGGATTACTTGAGGCCAGAAGTTTATCACCTGCCTGGCCAACATGTTGAAACCCTGTCTCTACTAAAAATACAAAAATTAGCCGGGCATGGTGGTGCTCACCTGTAGTCCCAGGTACTCAGCAGGCTGAGGCAGGAGAATCGCTTGAACCTGCGAGGCGAAGGTTGCAGTGAGCTGAGATGGCGCCACTGCACTCCAGCCCGGGGGACAAAACCAGTGAGACTCTGTCTCTGAAAAAAGAAAAGAAAAGAAAAGAAAAGAAAAGAAAAGAAAAGAAAAGAAAAGAAAAGAAAAGAAAAGCTACACGTTTTAGAGGTCTCAAATTCAGAGCTTTGTCTTCTTCCTAAACAATGTAGAACAATAAGAGATTTGAAATTTCTTTTTTTTTTTTTTAAGGAAGTACTTTCTTCGTAATAGCCCTTTATAAGATAGTTAACAATCTAAGCCGTTATCTTTTTTTTTTTTGAGAAAAAAAGATGAAAGAACTTTTTTTTTAAAGGAAAAAAAGAAAGAGAGAAAGAAAGAAGAAAAAAGAAAAAAAAAGAATGAAGGAGAGGACGAAAGGGGAAGAGGAAGAGGGAGAGAGAACGGAAGTGTTGCTTTATTGCCCAGGCTAGAATGCAGTCTAAAAATGGGTATTGAAAACCTCTTTTATGTCAATAATTGTGCATTAATAATGGATACTGGAAAAAAAATGAGGGAAGAAAATAACAAACAAGCAGCCAACCAATATTTCATTTAAACCTATGAGTAGGTGTCATGTGGTACTGATAAGAATGTATATTTTGTGTATTTAAAGTGGAGAGTTCTATAAATGTTTATTTAGTTCACTTGTTCCAGATCTGAGTTCAAGTCCTGGATATCCGTGTTAATTTTCTGGCTCGTTGATCTGTCTAATATTGATGTTGAAGTATCCCACTATTATTGTGTGGGAGTCCAAGTCTCTTTATAAGTCTTATGTATCTGGGTGTTCCTGTATTGAAACTTATTTCTAATTGAGGATTAAAAGATCCTGTCCCCAAATTTCAGAACATGGATAAGACCGCGTGGAAGGTAGAGGCAGGGGTCATTTGAGGATGTGGGTACCTCCCCACTGCTCCTGAATCAGCCCAAGTTGATGGTGGCCACCATCCATGCTGCCTAACCTCTCTGCTCTTCTTCCCAATCCTAAGAGCCTCAGGTCCTGGCTCTCCTCTGAGTCTTTATCTGAAAGGCTAGAGAAGTCAGAGAATCCTGCCAAGTAGGAATTAAAAATGACAAAACAGCCGATTAGATCTGAGGTGACAAGAATGAGAAATAAAAGCCATTACAGCCCATTTACAATGTACCCTCAGTGAGTCAAGTTTCAAGGTGTTCCTCTGAAGATTATTAATGGTGTGACAGTGTTTTCTGGGTGGGAATCTGATACATGAAATAACACCATGTGCACAAGCTGCATTCTCGATAGTAAGAGGGGCCTGCCCTCATTTATTTAGTTTCACATTTTTAAAGAGACACCCTAATTCAGCTGTCAGGGTGAGGGTCAGTGTGAGCACCCAGCACTTGAAGAAACAGATTTCCATGGTAAATAGTTTTCCTGTATAGCAGGGGTCGGCCACCATGGCCCAGGGGCAAACCTGGCCAGTTGCCTAATTTTTGTACAGCCAACGTGCAAACAGTGTTTCTGCACTTTAAAATGGTTGGTACAAAAATCAAAACAAAACTATGTTATGATCCATGGAAATGTTGTGAAATGTGTCAGTGTTTATAAAGCTTTATTGGAATACAGTCTCCCTCGTGTGTTTATGCATTGTCTATGGATGCTTTTGGACCACAACAGCAGAGTCCAGTGGTTGTGACAGAGATGATGGGCCTCGAAAGCTTAAGTTATTTACTATGTGGATCTTTACAGAAAAAGTTTGCCAACCTGCCTTGTGTAGGGTAGCTTGGCCATGTTATAAACATTGCTTTTGCAAAAAGAAAAGTCAGCGCAACGTAGAAAAAAACTAGAAGCGTTTCCTGTAGTAGACTATAGCCTCAGTTTAGAATCACAGCATGGCAATCAGTTTATCCACACTGTCCAGCCAGGGACAAGCCACCTAATCCCAAGAGCAGCAAGTTCCAGGTTTTGTGAGAAGTCACCGGAGTTAGGGTCCTCCAGGTCCCAGGTGGCCATTCAGTCCTAAGGAAAGCCAACAGCTCCGAATGGCGTTGTAAACATCTTATTCCTTCAGAAGTCATCTCAGGCTAGTAATTAGGAATTCTGTGTAGTCGGTTACCTACAAATTATTTGCATTGATAAGGGATAGGTGAGAGCTTCAGAGAAGACATCAGTCCTAATTATTTTCATCTCCAGATCTGCCTCATCATGTATCCCAATTTCATCTCTATGCCTAAACTTGTTTTGCAAGATTTAATAACAATGGGATTTTACTTCTTTCTACATAATTTCCCCCTCCCCACAAAAAACAGCTGTGGCCCTCAACTAGTACTACCAATTGTATCCAAGGTGCTTGTTATCCTAGAGTGACATATTGCTTACAAAGTCACTTTCTGATAAGTTTATTATTCTATTTTTATAAATAGGAGCAATGTGGTAATCCCGAGATGAAGAAAAACATTGCTGTTGTTTGGACAACCCCAGGGGTGAGGATTGACAGGGAAGAACTACACTCACCCTGGATGCCTTCAATGCCAGTCTCCATGAAACCAGTCATGAAAACTCTCCCTCCCCGACATGCTCAGAGAGCATTAGGAGCCAGTGACCGGCGGCTTCTTACCCAGCAGGACAGATGCAGCCACATGTTCACAAACAACACAGAGGAGAAGGTAGTTCAGGTCCAAGAGGAGGGACTCACGACAAACAAGTGGAGAGACCTTCCATGAAAAGGGCACAGTGGATGGCAACTTAACAAAAGAAGGAGAGCTGGAATTGAGTGGTGGAGAGGGGCAGATTGCACCAGTTGGGGGGAAATTATTAAAGATTTTGAAATGAGAAAACTCTTGAACACTGAGCCATTTAACATCTTCATTACAGTGATGGCTTTGTCCAGTAGGGATGCTAGAACAAAATACCTTAGACTGGGTAATATGTAAAGAACAGAAATGTATTTCTGACAGTCCAAGAGGCTGGGAAGTCCAAGATCAAGGTGCTGGCAGATGCAGCGTCTGATGAAGACCCATCTGTCACAGTCAGTGCTTTCCCATAGCATTTTCATTAGGTGGAAGAAGCAGACTTGCCCCCTCAAGCTCTTGTGGAAGGCACCAATTCCATCCATCAATCTGGAACCCTCAGAGCCTAATCATCTCCTAAAGGCCCTGCCTTTTAATCCTATCACATTTGTGGTTAGGTTCAACATAGAAATTTGGCGGGGGACACATTCAAATCATAGCAAGCCAGCTGGTCACAAAGCCAGTCTCTTCATTTTTTAATTGAATGCTCTTTCAAAAAAGTGTGCACAAAGAACCTTTAACCAGCATCTCAATTGCTAGAAGTAGGAAGCATTATAGTGCATGATCTTTCAAACATAAAATGCTACTTGGGTACGCCTATCTTTGGTGAGGTGTAGGAAGAAAAAGTAATTCAAAATCCCAGCAGATTTTGAATCCTGCTTTTTTATAACAGCATGAGACAACGTTTGAGCACTGTCACCCCTTGACTAATGGAACCACAACAGCTTCAGTCTGGGGGCTCCCCTGCAGCATAAATAATCTGTACATTGAATTGTGGAATGCAGCTCAAGGGCCACCAAAAAGAATTCTGAACCAAGTGCAGGAGCAAATCATAGAAGCAACATTTCTTCTCCTTCAGTCTTTAATTGTTCTTTCTCATAGGTCTTTGCGGTATTTTCCCCTATTTTTTATAGTGTAGAATCTCTTATTTATGAATATTGAGGTTCTTTCAATCAAATCTGGAAAAAAGCTTATTTGGGATTGTGAGCTCACAAAGGTATAGATGAGAGGGGAAGTGTGGCGTTAATTTAAATGACTTCAAAGGGTCTTTTTTTTTGGTTTTCTCTAAATGTTTCTCTTCTAAAAATGCATCCCTGAGCTATAAGCAGGTACTCACATCAAACTGGATAGGAATTGTGAGACACTCAAGTTAATGGTCTTGCAAAACAGTAGGTCATAGGGAAATCTGTTAGAAATTGGGTCTGAAAGTGGGAACTGTGACATAATACCCAATTCACAAATAATATCACAATCACTTCAGAGCATCATAAGAAAACAGATATCCTATGAACAAGAGGCTCCATTTCAGCACTGCCCCCTGTGGCCTCCTTCTGGGGGTTGTCAATAGTTAAATTATTGAAGGTTGAAATTTTATATGACCCAAGTCCCTGCCCCAGGTGTCCGTACAGCTTTGCATTTACTATCAAGTTTCTGTCCTTTGGGAAACGCAGAGGACTGTTATTGTCATTGGGTTATGCCCAGTGCTTCAGGGTAAATTTTCTAATAATTGAAACCCCTGCCAGGCCTCCCACCTGGTCATTCAGCTAACAGAAGGGCAGCCTCGCTGGGGAGGTTGGCAGTGAAAACCTTGTTCTGCTCATTGCCTTCCAAATAGCTGGTATAAATCTTCTAAGAGGCATGAGACCACCTCTAGCCCAGAAAATATCAACAGGGAACTGAAGGGGAAAACAATTGCCCCATTTAGGCAGAAATGTATATTTCTATATATAGAAGAGAGAAGATGCTCCTCTCTCATCATGCAGCCGTGAATACGTATGTGTTGTGTAGGGGAACTATTTCTTTAGGGGGAAAAAACCCACTAATTGGCAGTATGCTGTTGCTATAATTAAAAGCCTCTTCAAGTAGAACAAAGTTTATTCCTGCAGAAACTCAGAGGAGGGCAAGGTGGTTGCAAGTTCCACCCACAAGTGTCAGCAGGCCTGAACTTGCCTTCCTTCTCTCCTCTCCTCTGGCAGTCACAGGAAGCCTGAAACCCTTTGACACCTCAGCCTGAAACCCTTTGACAAAGGCAAACAAATGCATTGTTCTCCTTGTCAACTCTCTATTGAAAGGTGATCCACAGCGAGCTGCAATTGGCCTCATTTGTTAGTGTTAGCAAGTGCTGGGCTGAAAGCTCATCACCCTGAAAAAACGGAAAGCTACACAAGTTCCTGAAATCAGGCTGCAGAATCAGACCTGTCAGCGAGGCCTGAGAGAAGGAAGGCACCACCTCCAATGGGTGAAGCAGCCCGGCTTGTCCCTCCCTGAGCTCGCCCCACCCCCACCTTGAACGTCTCCAGAAAATGGAATCACAGGGCTATTGTATATTGGGAATATGAATTTCAGTTTTCTTGTTCAGTTTTCTCTTCATCACTACACAGGGCCTCCCGATGGAGGGAGAGAACCCACAAACTAGGATTCTCAGGGTGGCCCTCTGTGGCAGGCATGATTGCTCCATCATTGGAGTCCCCGTAAATCTTGAGCCCTTACCCATTTCAGCATCACACATTAAACTGCATTGTGCAATGTGTATGGCTGCTTAGACGTTTATGTGTCAGGCTATCTTTATGAAACTAAATTCCATAAAAAAAAAAAATGGTGCCAGGCGCAGTGGTGCATGCCTGTAGTCCCAGCTACTCGGGAGGCTGAGGTGGGAGGATCACTTGAGCCCAGGAGTTCTGGGCCGTAGTGTGCTATGCCGATCAGGTGTCCGCACTAAGTTCGGCATCAATATGGTGACTTCCCGGGAGCGGGGACCACCAGGTTGCCTAAGGAGGAGTGAACCGGCCCAGGTAGGAAACGGAGCAGGTCAAAACTCCCGTGCTGATCAGTAGTGGGATCGCACCTGTGAACAGCCACTGCACTCCAGCCTGAGCAACAGAGAGAGACCCCATCTCTAAAAAAATAAATTAATTAAATTAATTAAATAAATAAAAGGGGATTTGGGGCCTGTCACAGTGCCTTATGTCTGTAACCCCAGTACTTTAGTAGGCTGAAGGAGGCAGATCACTTGAAATCAGGAGTTCGGGACCAGCCTAGCCAACATGGTGAAACCCTACTAAAAATATAAAACTAGACAGGCGTGATGGTGTGTGCTTGTAATCCCAAGTTCTTGGGAGTCTGAGGCACAAGAATCTCTTGAACCCAGGATGTAAACATTACAGCGAGCCTAGATTGTGACACTGTACTCCAGCCTGGGCAACAGAGCAAGACTCTGTCTCAAAAATAAATAATAATAAATAAAGTCAGAGATTTTGAAGACAGCGATGGGAGCATGGGCTTTGGCCTGGTTCAAAAGCTGGCTCTACCATATCCTCAAGGTTGACTCTCGAATCTTTCCAAGGTTCAATTTTCTACCTACATAATAAAGAAAAGAAGTAGAGGGTGTTATGGGCTGAATTGTGTCCTTCACCTAAAATTCATATGTTGAAGTCCTCACCTGCAGTATCTCTGAATGTGATTTTATTTGGATATAGGGCCTTTAGAAACATTGTTAAGGTTAAATGAGGTCATCAGGCCACCCCAATGCCTTAATTTGATATGACTGATGTCCTTACAAGAAGAGGAAATTAGGAACTGGACACGCACAGCAGGACTATGTGAAGATACATGGGGAAGAGGGCCATCTGCAAACCAAGGAGAGGGGCCTCAGAAGAAACCTCCCCTTTCCAGACCTTGATCTTCAATTTGTAGCCTCCAGAATGGTAAAAAATTGAGTTTCTGTTGTTTAACCCACCCAAACTGCAGGACTTGGTTATGGCACCCCTGGTCAGTAAATACAGGGCTGTATGAGCTACATTTGGCCCTAACAATCCAGGCTTTTTGTCTGTAACTTTGAGGATCAAACTCCCCTTTGAGAAGGTACTGGAGGCTACTAGGGACCTGCATCTTTCTCACCCTCATTAGAAATTAGCTACCTGAACTCTCCACTTTCCTTACGTCCTTCTGCTCTGCCTCTCTCTGTATGTTGTCACTTTTATAGTCACACACAATAGAAGATCAATTACATTTTGGAGCAAGTACCATGGGATTCATCAATCTCATTTAGATCACCTCTCCTGTTACTTCTCTGAAAAGTGTCACTTTATACGCAACTTCCTGCTTAAGTTCACTGGACCCTGTTCCCTTTTAGAATCAGCAGCACAGGTTGTACAGGAAGAAAGGGAAGAACAAAGAAAATAGTTGTGTGACACTTAGAAGTTCATTAGTTTATTTTAGCATCGTACTCACAGGTATCAAAAGCATTGCTACCTAGGAATTAGCACTTGGAAGAAAAATACCTCTCCAAAGAGCTGTTAACATACCTATTCCCAAAAGTAAAATTTCCAGTCATCTGAGAGAAGTAGCACTATTGATTTTGCCAAAATATTAATACAAACAGATATTCAATATAAGCTTATTTTACAGATAATTGAAACTGTTAAGTTACTCTTTTATAATTTCATAATATAAAATTCAACATTAAATATGTTGATCTGTGTTTAACATTTAATGTGATTTTCTTAGTGTGGTTTTCTTTACAATGTTCAGTGTCCTTTTCTACCCTCAGTATAATGAGAAAAATGAAAGAAAAGGTGATATACACACACACACACACACACAGACACAGACACACACAGACACACAGACACAGACACACACACACACACACACAGACACACACACAGACACACACACACAGACACAGACACACACAAACACACAGACACAGACACACACACACACACACAGACACACACACACACAGACACACATATCATTCCTTGGCAAAGAAAAGAAAAGAAAAGAAAAAGAAGAAGAAAAGAAAAGAAACTTTTTACCATTATTTTGATTGCAAAACATGTTTTACAAAGCCC
>NW_022437027.1:0-2556 GCF_009761245.1 Sapajus apella
ATTGCCCAGAGTAGTCTTGAACTTCTGAGCGCCAGCAATTCTCCTGCCTCAGACTCCTGAGTAGGATACTACAGGCATGTGCCATCATGCCTGGCCATCACATTTTTCTGATCAGTTCCAAGGCTGATATAATTTTTTTTTTTTTTTTCAGAGACATGGTTTCACTCTGTCATCCAGCCTAGAGTACAGTGGAACCATCACAGCTCACTGCAGCCTCCAACTCCTAGACTAAGCAATCCTTCAGTCTCGGCCTCCTAAGTAGCCAGGACTACAGATATGTATCACCACATCTGGCTAATTTTTTTTTTTTTTAGATAGAGTTTCACTCTTGTTGCCCAGGCTGGAGTGCAATGGTGTGATCTTGGCTTACCACAACCTCCGCCTCCCAGTTGAAATGAATCTCATGCCTCGGCCTCCCAAGTAGCTGGGATTACAGGTATGCACCACCACGCCTGGCTAATTTTGTATTTTTAGTAAAGACAGGGTTTCTCCACGTTGGTCAGGCTGATTTTGAACTCCCGACCGTAGGTGATCCACTAGCCTTGGCCTCCCAAAATGCTGGGATTACAGGTGTAAGCCACTGCACCTGGTCTAATTTTTTTTTTTTTTAATAAGAGACCAGGTCTTGCTATGTTGCCCAGGCTTGTCTCAATCTCCTGGTCTCAAGCAATTCTCCTGCCTCTGCATCCTGAGTAGCTGAGATTATGGGCATGTGCCAACTTGCCCAGCTATTAATGTGTTTGTTTTTCTTTCTTTTTTTTCCTGATGTGCCTCTTTGGCACACAGTGATCTGTTTCTTGATTTGAGTATAGTTACCCAGGTACATTCCTTTTATAAAATTTCATAGATTTTTGCTAAGCTTTTTTGTAGAGTTCTTAGTATATATTATTTACTTCAATGAGAAGTTGAAAAGACAGTTGTCAATGCAGTAGCTTTTTTAGGACTTAATTAAATGTTATGCAACATAAGGTAATTAGTTAGGTTACTTTTATTTTTAGCTCTGTGCTTTTACATATGTAAATGACTATGTAATTATAACAAATGTATAATTGATCCATCCATATGTACAAATATCATAAAACATTTACATATATAGCATGTACTGTGATTTTTTTTTTTTTTTTCGAGGCAGAGTGTCAGGTCAGGAGCAGTGGTTCATGCCTGTAATCCCAGCACTTTGGGAGGCAAAGGCAGGAGGATCACCTGAGACCAGGAATTTGAGACCAGCTTGACTAACATGACAAAATCCCATCTCTACAAAAAATACAAAAAATTTACTAGGCATGGTGGCACCTGCCTGTAGTCCCAGCTACTCAGGAGGCTGACACAGGGGAACTGCTTCAGCCCAAAAGCTAGAGGCTGCAGTGAGCTGTGATTGAGCCATTGCACTCCAACCTGGGTGACAGAATGAGATCCTGATTAAAAAAAAAAAAATCTTGAGAGAGTTTCACTTTGTTGCCCAGGCTGGAGTGCAATGGTGCGATCTCAGCTCACTGCAGCCTCAGTCTCTAACCTGGGTGAGAAGAAGTCATTCTCTTCAGTCACCCAAGTAGCTGGGATTACATAGGCTCGCCACCACACCTGGCTAATTGTTGTATTTTTAGTAGAGACAGGGATTCGCTGTGTTGGCCAAGCTGGTCTCGAACTCCTGACCTCAAGTGATCCGTCCTCCTAAAGTTCTGGGATTATAGGCGTGAGCCACCAGGCCCGGCCAAGAGTAAGTTGAATTATATAAAATAAAGTTACATCTTCTGTATACCTTAACCTGTCGGCTGAGATTTGTGTTAG
Source organism: Sapajus apella (assembly GCF_009761245.1). Lineage (NCBI taxonomy): Eukaryota > Metazoa > Chordata > Mammalia > Primates > Cebidae > Sapajus > Sapajus apella. Next base: position 1,789 of record NW_022437027.1, read on the forward strand.
AACAGACATAATGGATTTTGTACTTTAAATAAAGCACTAGAAACTACATTATTTCAGCATACTCATTAGATTCAAGCTGTAATTTATCAATTGCATAATGGATTCACTAGTTAACTTTTTTTTTTTTTTTGAGATGGAGTTTTACTCCTGTTGCCCAGGCTTGAGTGCAATGGCACGGTCTCGGCTCACTGCAACCTACACCTCCAGGGTTCAAGCAATTCTCCTGCTTCGGCCTCCCAAGTAGCTGGGATCACAGGCACGCACCACCATGCCCAACTAATTTTTGTAATTTTAGTAGAGACAGGGTTTCGACATGTTGGCCAGACTGGTCTCTAACTCCTGGCCTTAGGTGATCCACCTGCCTCGACCTCACTAGTTAACTTCTAGGATATTATGACTAATTAAAAAATATTAATCCAATTTTAGTACTTATTTTCTTTACATTAAAGACTAGGCAGGCATATAATTCAAGAGTTATTTTAAAAATAATTCCACAAAATGTTCTTCAAGTATAGAAAAATAATAAACTCCTTAAGTCCTGACAAATCTATATAGTCATACCACTAGAAACAGGAAAATACAAATCCAGATATATATATATATATATAATTTTTATTTTTATTTTTATTTTTTTTTGAGACGGAGTTTCGCTCTTGTTACCCAGGCTGGAGTGCAATGGCACGATCTCGGCTCACCGCAACCTCCGCCTCCTGGGTTCAGGCAATTCTCCTGCCTCAGCCTCCTGAGTAGCTGGGATTACAGGCACGC
>NW_022437027.1:2656-6295 GCF_009761245.1 Sapajus apella
CCTCCTGGGTTCAGGCAATTCTCCTGCCTCAGCCTCCTGAGTAGCTGGGATTACAGGCACGTGCCACCATGCCCAGCTAATTTTTTGTATTTTCAGTAGAGACGGGGTTTCACCATGTTGACCAGGATGGTCTTGATCTCTTGACCTTGTGATCCACCCACCTCGGCCTCCCAAAGTGCTGGGATTACAGGTGTGAGCCACCGCGCCCGGCCTAAGATATAAGCTTTTGATACTCCCATTTGATTCAGTAACTATGAGTCAGCATAAGCTATTACAGTAAATACTGCCATTGATTCAAGTTGCACTGTGGTTTCTCCAACTCAGCACTGTCTAATCGAAATATAATGTGAGCTACATGTGCAATTAAAATTTTCTAGTAGCCACATACAAAATTATCCAGAAACAGGTGAAATTATTTTAATAATATACTTTCATACAATAAATTATTGTTTCAATACATATTCAATATGAGAAGATTAATAATTTTTTTCCAATTCTTCCAAAAAATCTGCGTGTATTTTATGCTGGTAGCACATCTCCACTCAGACAATGGCCCATAAGGTTTTCTTTGTGAAAGTTACTGAGCTGCTGGAGGGATTAAATAAAATTGGTTTTGCTTTCTCAATAAGCACATCTTGTGGGAAAAGAAATAAAATTCGTTTTGCAGTTAAAGAAGCAAATCCCACTGACAGGTACAAGGATAGGTAGAGAGCAGGCACTTGGAAAAAAAAAAAAAGAAATGTGCATATTAAGAATCAGCAGCTTGAAAACAAAAACCACCTTTATGCAACAAAATAACATCTGCACTTGGGAAACATCATGAAGCATACATTTGATTTAATTCAATTAAAAAAATTGAGTAATTACCATGTGCTAATCACAGTAATTCGGTAAGAATTTACCAAAACGATGATTATAGGTTCAACAAGAACTTGGAAAAGTCACAAAGTAGTATGATTTTATTTATAGAATCATCTCCTGTCACCTGGAGTGACTTTTCTCCTGTCACTTATATTTACTACAATTACACTGTGTTTACTTGTCCTGTCTTCACCAAGAGACTGTAAATTCAACGGCAAGGACCTTTTCTCTGTATCTCTAATGTTTAAAGAGTCAGTGTCTGATATATACCAGGGACTAAATAAATATTCTTTGAATTAAATGAATTAAAAAATAAAGAAATGAAAGAGGGCTGGGCGCGGTGGCTCAATCCTGTAATCCCAGCACTTTGGGAGGCCGAGGCGGGTGGATCACTAGGTCAAGAAATCGAGACCATCCTGGTCAACACGGTGAAACCCCGTCTCTACTAAAAATACAAAAAATTAGCTGGGCATGGTGGCGCGTGCCTGTAATCCCAGCTACTCAGGAGGCTGAGGCAGGAGAATTGCCTGAACCCAGGAGGCGGAGGTTGCGGTGAGCCGAGATCGCGCCATTGCACTCCAGCCTGGGTAATAAGAGCGAAACTCCGTCCCCCCCAAAAAAAAGAAATGAAAGAATGAATAGGGTTTCTCCTCCCTTGCCTTTTTTGTTCCCAGGACTTAATCACTTTCTAACGAACTATAATTTACATTTTGTTTTCTGTCTGTATCTACTCTGGAATATAAACTTCATGAGGGAGGGGTCTTTTCGTTCACTGTTTCCAAGTGTTACAACTGCCAAACACAGATATTCAATAAATATTTGTTGAATGATTATTTTAAAAACTGCTAATGGGAGAATTTCTGGAATTTTATTTGGTAACATCTCCATGTTGCTTTAAGACATTCCTCACTGACATCGATTGAATTCTTCAAACCTTAATTTACTCCTGATATTCTGGATCTACTGGAGCATCTTTAGTCATAATCCTCATAACAGGGCTTATCAACTATTTATACATCTTCCTTCTCCTTCATGAAAATACATTTGCTAGCTTTCCCTGTGGACAGAGAAAAACTTCATGGAGGGGGTGAATGGGAACTTGCCACAGTACTTACTTTGGTAGCAATTAGCTATTGTCACCCCAACCAGTGAGATAGCCAATCTCCTTAAATATCTGGCTCATAGAAATGCATAGGTTCCTGATTGTAGCCTTGCCGCAAGCTATGTTAGGGGTGGCCAAGTAAGACCCTCAATTTTGGACAAAGCTGACAGAACCAGGATTTGGTTTGTAGCCCAGTGAAATGAACTCCATGGCTGTCCAGAGTACTTCCTTGAGATTTTGATAAGAGATTAAGATGCCAGTCCTATATGGACCTAGTAAATTCAATTCTGGGAAGGCTTTAAATGTTTCATCCTGTGATTTTCCAGAATAAAATAACAGCTCAGTTCTGCCTAAGGTTGATTCCTCTATTTTTTCCTTCTTGTGCTCATAGCACCTAGTACATTTTGTCTAACCAAAATAAAACATTTAATTTGATTTATGAAAAATAAACTCAATTCTTTTAAAATTTAACATTTTAATTACACACAATTCATATGGTCTATTGTTCAATGGAAGCTCAGATAAGCAAAGTGGAATGAATACAATGAAATATTAAACATGTCTGTGTAAATCAACATGAAAAGGTATTGAAGATATTGCAAGTTACAAACTACTAAGTACAGTGAGAGTTCGCTGTTAAACATTTTTCTAAACTTTATATATATTCATGTAGTGTTATTTTTGCAATGTTTTGTTTTTACAAAATAAAAACAAAATAAGCACATTTCCAAGTAATCTTCAAAACACATTTATTTACTAAATCACCTGACATCGACATCTAAGATAATTTCAACAAATACAATGTTTAAGAAAAAAATTGTGGTATATAACGTATTTGTCTTAAGAAAAAAGTCTTATTTACAAGTTGAGAAATAAAGTATTTCTTTTAATTAAAAAAACATTCATTATGCAGTTCCACCATAATAAAAGTGAATTTCCCAAGAACAGCTCAAGTATCTAGTGAAGTATTAAGAGGTAAACATTTTTTCAGTCATATTCAGAAAATCTAATGTGTTTACTTGCTTGTTGAGTCTTCGCCAGTCTAATCTTTTCAGCTTTGGTGATTAACTACAGAGAAATAATCAGTAATTAGAATGTAGCGGATAATTAAAAAAAATAAAAAACAAACTATGACTAGAAAAAATTTCACAACTATCAGTTTGAATGAAATTTTTTAAAAGAGATGTCCAGGCTTGGGGGTTCATGCCTATAATCCCAGCACTTTGGGAGGCAGAGGCGGGTGGATCACTTGAGGTCGGGAGTTCGAGACCAGCCTGACCAACATAGAGAAACCCTGCCTCTACTAAAAATACACAATTAGTCAGGCATGGTGGCAATTAATCCCAGCTACTCAGGAGGCTGAGGCAGGAGAATCACTTGAACCTGGGAGGCAGAGGTTGCGGTGAGCTGAGATTGTGCCATTGCACTCTAGCCTGGGCAAAAGTGAAACTCCATCTCAAACAAACAAACCAAACCAAACCAAACCAAACCAAAACAATGAGAAGATGACAAATGAGACAATTACACTTAGGTCAAATCAATTACAAATCAAATCTGTTATTAAGACTATTTACGCCGGGCGCGGTGGCTCAAGCCTGTAATCCCAGCACTTTGGGAGGCCGAGGTGGGTGGATCACAAGGTCAAGAGATCGAGACCATCCTGGTCAACATGGTGA
>NW_022437027.1:6395-48156 GCF_009761245.1 Sapajus apella
TCAAAAAAAAAAAAAAAAGACTATTTACTATTTCTTACACCCTCACATAAATTGTTGAATATTTTTAAGGAAGGCAAATGAAATTACACAGAAAAAAAAAAAAAAAAGAAAACTGTTTAAAATGTCTAAAATATTCCAAAAGCTTCCTTGATTAAAAAATGAAGTTAAAATATTAAGCTTTGGAGTAAATGCAAATCTTTTTCTCTTAAAAATATAACTTCTAATGAGTATACATTTAAATAGTTTTAAAGTGTTTGGTGTCATATGGCCATTGGAAGGAATTCACTTTTAGATTAAACTAAAAACCTATTATTCATCGGTGAGGTGAATTAAAATCCAAAGATGTTTAGAACTCTATCATACCCATGTTGCTGTTCAAAAATCTTATAAATTCTGCCTTTACCTGCTGGGTATCAGTACTTTGTACAGAAAAGAATTCAAATATGTTTTAAAAGCCAAAGAGAAAAAAGAAAAGCTTCATTCTGTCTCTAGTAGCTGTTACCTATTTTTACCAATGTGCTCAAAATGATAGGGCACACTACAAAGATTTGGGCTAGCAAAATTAGTAGGTGACATCTCTTTTGACAGACCTTTCCTTCATCTTCTTGATCTTTTTGAGACATCACTAATTTAATTTACTTGTGTTTAATATATTATTTTAGTTTTTTTTTTTTTGAGACAGAGTCTCGCTCTGTCGCCCAGGCTGGAATGCAGTGGCGCCATCTCAGCTCACTGCAATCTGTGCCTCCCAGGTTCAAGTGATATACCTGCCTTGGCCTCCCGAGTAGCTGGGATTACAAGGCGTGTGCCACCATGCCTGGCTAATTTTTGTATTATTAGTAGAGATGGGGTTTCATCATGTTGGCCAGGCTGGTCTCCAATTATTGACCTCAAGTGATCCATCCATCTTAACCTCCCAAAGTTCTGGGATTACAGGCGTGAGCCACAGTGCCCAGCCCCATAATGTGAATATTAAGAGCCAGAATTTTTTTTACTTTTACTCAATGATGGGCCAAATACAATACTATTGTAGAAACATTGTCATGTCAGTAAGGTATTTATGTCACCTTTTTGGCAGATTCACTGATGTTCTACTAGTTTTTTTCTAAGGAATTTCCATTAATTACTAAGACGCCCCTAGTACTCCAACTACACTGGTCTTCTAGTCCCTGACAGTCTTCCCTTAAGGTCTCTACATTTTCTTTGCTTCTGCCTGAAAAGCTGTACTTGTAAACTTTACTGGGGCTCACTTCCCTACAGTCTTGGCTGTAACATCACCTTCCAAAGAGCTTTCTGGATAACCTTGGCTGATATAATGCTCTCCTGCAATACACTTTATTTTTCTGTCTAGCACTGATCATCACCTAAACTATAGTGTTTATCTGCTAGCTTCATGAAAGCAGGGGACTTTGTGATTCATAGCTTTACTCCAGGTTTCAAGAATGGTGCCTGACACAAGGTACTCAAAAAACAGTAGCTGAATTAAGTAGCAAACAAGTAGGCTAAACTAAGAATGGTCTACTCCTTTTTTCCAACAAACTTTGCACAGCACTTACTTTGTGTGGTACCTCTGTTTCATTTCATGACAAGAGTCAACTTGCTACTTCCATAGCTACTTAACAAATTGTGCTAATGACAATCCTGATGTTATAACTGAGTTGTGTGTTCCAACTCAATTTTAAAAAACTTCCTGGTCAATGATGAGCTCTTTCTAAATTTTTAAAATGAAAAATCAATGATTCATTCCTAGTTTTAAAAATATATAAAATCTAAATGAAATTTCACACCAATTAGAAGCGTGAGTATTATTTTAAAAAGTGACTTCCCTTCAGTTCAGGGTTCTGGATTAGTGATTTTAACATTTGAATAATCTCAAGCAGGCTTTGAAATTAACACCTCATATCCCTGAAAGTGAAAGAATCCTTAGGAAGCACAGGAGGCTTCCCCATCACAGCAAGTTCAGTCTCCTTTCAAGGGAACAAAATTCACAAAGATGAGTAAGATACCTCCCCACAAATCATGATAAATTCCGGGCAATGGAAGAAAGCTGATGAAAAATACTTGCTTTTTAAGTTAAAAAAAATTTTTTTTTCAAATAAATATGACCCCAATTCAACAAGCTTAATTACAGGAAATAGGACTTTTAAAGTGCTCATCTAACAAAAGGAAGTTCATCTTTTTTGTTTTTATTACACTTTTATAATACACATTTCCAAATTTTGACGAGTATAGTTAATATTAGGCATTAGGTACCCTACTTTGTTCCAGGCACTTTAAAATGTACTAACTTTTACATGTCTAATAATTTGTTTTAAAACTAAACTTGGTAGCTCACTAGCAACAATTATCATAAATTATTGGCATTTTTTTTTGTTATGAAACTATTTGTTTTTTTTTTAAAAGACATAGGGTCTTACTATGTTGCCTAAGCTGGAATGCAGTGGCTATTTACAGGTGTGATTCCACTACTGATCAGACCAGTATCATTTTAAGTGACAGAAAAACAAAATTACTGAAAGAGGGGCTTGCTTTAAATTATTTATTTAAGCTTGTTTAAATTATCTACTGACTATTTTAGAGAAAGAAGACTAAAGCTTATCATTGCTGTAGGAAACACTATGCATAGTCTTTCTCAATCTTATTTGTGGAGCCTCAAATCTTTATAAACTACATTCTAAATACACTGTGTTTTTACTAATAATATAATCCTTGTATAATAATTTACCACCAAACTATAACATATAGCAGCCAGAAATCAAGACTGTTAAAGTATATCACTTGTTTAAAAGAAAAAGGAAAACTCTACAATTACATATCCTTGTGAGATAAATAATTCAATTTTACACATTTTGAAATCTAGAGAAATGACTTCTCTCTCTCAACCTAAAACATACTATATACTCAGTAAATCTTTGTTAGGTAATAGCAAAGCCAAGATTATTTTATGACTACCTAGTACTGACTTTGGCATTCAATGTCCAAAGAAAGTGTAGTCTAAAAAAAAAAGACGTCAATTACCTTTTCAGTGCCTCTTTTCTTTTCCCGAGGCTGATTAAGTTTTGCCTGTCTATCAACCAAAATCTTCTGCCAATATCTTTGTTCGTGATCACCTTAAAAACAAACAAAAACTCTGATGGATTAAAAGAACATATCTAAAAAACCATATTTAAGGCATTACATTCTCAATAATAGAACTAGGATAGTTGTTGGATTATATTTAATCCTATTTTATACATATTACAGAATAGAAAACAAATTATTAGTTTCGCCAGGCATGGTGGCTCACGCCTCTAATCCCAGCACTTTGGGAGGCAGAGGTGGGCAGATCACCTGAAGTCAGGAGTTGGAGAACAGCCTGGCCAACATGGTGAAACCTCGTTTCTACTAAAAATATAAAAATTACCGGGTGTGGTGACTCACGCCTGTAAGCCAAGCACTTTGGGAGGCTGAGGTGGATGTATCACCTGAGATCAGGAGTTCAAGACCAGCCTGACCAACATGGATAAACCTCGTCTCTACTAAAAATACAAAATTAGCTGGGTGTGGTGGCGCATGCCTGTAATCCCAACTACTTAGGAGGCTGAGGCGGGAGAATTGCTTGAACCCACGAGGGAGAGGTTGCGGTGAGCTGAGATTGCACCACTGCACTCCAGCCTGGGCACTAAGAGCAAAACTCCATCTCAAAAAAAAAAAAAAATAAATAAAAAAAAAAATATATATATATAAATTAGCCAGGCAAGGTGATGCATGCCTGTAATCCCAGCTACTCGGGATGCTGAGGCAGAAGCTTGAACCTGGGAATCGGTTGCAGTGAGCTGAGACTGCGTCACTGCACCCCAGCCTGAGTGACAGAGCAAGATTAAAAAAAAAAAAAAATTACTAGTTTCATTAGCCAAACTGAGAAAACATATTAGCCACAATAAGGAAAAGAGAAACTTCTATGAAGTTTTACCAGAAAGGATCTCGAGTTTCCAGCAGTGTTTCTTGTTAATTTCTGCATATGCATTTATTACTGTTTGAGCATCCTCAGGAGTTTTAAATCTAGCATGGCATTCTGTATCTCCTTCTAGCAAATCAACATAAAGAACTTCTGAGATTGCTGCCAAAGTATCCTGCATTAGAGTTAAGTAGAAAGATTTAAAATAAAATAAAAAAAGTTTCACAATAATTCTAAAACTATTCCAATGGTTATGCCAGAATATATTATGTAAATAAACCATTTTGCAGATTAATGAGGGGCAAATATCCTATATCAAACATTTCTTATAAACCATGTTCTTAAAAATATATTTGAATTAAAAGGAAACCAGTTAATGTTAACTGTAATAATTTATTTTCCTTTATTTTCTTTAAATCACATCCTTCAAATATGCACTAGAATGGGGCTATCCTATAAGGACAACAGATTTATAGAGCAGAAAGCAGAAATAGTGTCACCCAACCCCTAAATCAGGAAGGGTTCACATCTGGGAGTAGTTAGTATAAGGAATAAAACTAAAAAAAAAAGAAAAAAAAAAAAAGGATTAAGGGAGGTTTGTTTTTACTCACCTGTAGAAAATCACTACGACTTTAAAATATGTGTACAAATATTCAGCTTTTAATAACAACTCATGAAAAAAAGTTTCACCAAACCTAAAAAAAAATTACTAGGTTTCCACATTGTTTAAGAGCTCTTACTTTCTGAAAAAAATACCAAAGTAACCTCTTCTAAACAATTTGTGGTCACCCAGCAAAGAAAACTTTTACCTACACTGCCTGCTGTGAGGGCAAATTAACCAGATTCCTGCATTCTTAATCAACTTTTTTTTTTCCCAGCAGGTTTTACAGAGTATACAATGCATTTATGCAGGAATGTTACACTAATTCCTAATTCATCAACTTCCATTCACAAAGCTAAAGAAATAACTGGAGATATCTAAATAGGAGAAGAAAAGTATTATTTATCTTACCTTCCTTAAGTTTTAACCTAAATTTTCAAGACCCAACTAATTTAGATTACTTTCAGATGCTGAATTTTTAGATGTTTGAATTATGGAAACAGTTGAGCAATATCTGGGAGTATTATTTCATCACAGAATAAGAAAAGTTTATTAGTATATAATAAAGAATATAATAAAATCTGTGAGTCTCTAGAAGCTAGGGACTAGATCTTAACTCATCTTAACACTCAGCAAACTATCAGGAAACAGGCATTTAGTAACTGTTTGCCGAACCAATTAAAAAAAAAAAAAGAACTGCAGAGAAATATATTTGCTAGTCCTTCCAACTTCTTTATCTAGTTATTTAGTATCATAAAGCAAGTAAAAAATTCAGTATTAAATTGGTGAAATTTGACTGTGGTCACTAGCAGTAACGAGTTATATAACTGACTTTTGAGCAGATTCAATTACTACAACTCAAAAGATATTTACTAAATATCCATTATAATGTCAGGCTAATCTCTTGATTTAAAACTCTTAGAATTTAAAACCCATAGAATGACAAATTAGCCTGGTAATCACATGGGCAAGTCACAGACAGCTGTAACCACCAGCAAAGCTCAGTTTTTGTTTCAGCAAAATGTAAGTAACTACTTAACTGGATTAATGCAGGGACTGATTTTATGATTTTGATGATCATAAATTACTAATTCGTAATTGATATAGTTACCATTTAAATAACAAAAGTTATTTAATAAGTGATTCCAAATAACATTGAGTAATTTTTGTATTAAATCTTCTGCAATCTGACTAAACACAGAAGCATTTACATCCCTCAATTTTCAGCATTTTCCTGAAATGCAACCTGGTAACAGCAATTTGGGTTTGGCCAAATCCTTCACCAATATTGGAAAGATAATCAAAATTTGTGTTTTAGTGACACTACAAGATTGCAGGATAAGATTGTAGGATACTTCTTATCTGTAGATTCAGATAAGGAGTTCTTACAGATTAACAACCACCTCAATGGTATTGAAGTTAAAACCTGTGACTGATATGAGTCTATGTAAAATCAAAACAATATACTAAGTGATGATGAATATCAGTAAAAGAAAATACTTAAAAGGATTCACATTTTAAAAGGGTGACAGGCAGGGTTAGGGTAAATAAAATATGGTACTCTCACACAAAAGTATATGATTTCCTTAACAGAAAGAAGTATTGCTATCATTGTGGTATAAAAGGTATAGAAGATAGACTGTATACAGTGAAAAAAGATAATAAAACCTGTGTGTACAGCAATTCGTAGCATAGTTCTGTATTACAGAACTACGGATTTACTGGCAGTTGCACGCAACATTTTTATAGGTTTTCAGGAGTATTTTATACTTTTCTATAATTAAAAGTTTAAAGATAATCAGCACATGGATAATACAAAAAAAAAAATCAATGCCAATAAAAAGAAGCAAAAGTTACAATTTTCCTATAGAGAAGGACATTTAAACTGTACTTACTATAAAACTAATTCAGTGATGTCAGATTTTGCTTCAAAATTAAACCAGAGTTACCATGGAATCAAAGCTGTATAGGTAGTTTACCACAGAGGCACAAATTCTAATTTAATTTGTTTTGTTTTCCATATTCAAAATATTATCACACAGGCAAGTTAATAAGAAAAGAAAGGAATAAATGCCCTAGGGGATCAAAATCATTACCCGGACTTGTTTCCTGCCAGGTAGAGGCTCTGTGCTAATGATCTTCACAATCACTCCACTCACGAACTGTGGTCCTGATGCATTAACTTTCTCCTGGGTGCGACACTCTTCACTGCTGGCTGTTGATTAGAAAAGGAAAAAGACCAGGACTTAATCTCTTACACTTAACAATTTAATACTTATGAGGACTACCTTAGAATAATTTCTGAGGCAAATTTAAATAATTTAAAACATGTTTAATTTTAAAATAAGCAATTAAAGGTTATTTTATATGTCATACTGCTTATTTCAAAATACTATGAAATAAAATTCAGAAAGTTTTATTATTCTACATTCAAACTGTTCCTGCTAGAAGAGCATCCATAAAGCCTTTAAAATAGCCCCTCTGAACACAGGAACAGGCAAATTTTGACTCAAAAAAGTTAAAAAATGTTATAGGATACCGTGTTTTAAATACATTATTATTAAAATGTGAACATTTATTTTTACAAGAAATGAGAATTTAAATGCATCCGAATTTTGAATTCCTAAGAATCTTGCTTTAAATTGTTCCTGTTTGTGGTTCATACTGCAGAATGAAATTACAGGTGAGAAACTACAATGTTCATTCCTGCAAACTTGCTGAATCTACACACTCTGCACTCATCTGATTAATAATGAAAACTGTAGAGAAAACTCAGGTTATTTAAAAAATTGTTAAAAATGAGCCTTTTAAATATTCTTAGAGTAAATCACGCATCTGGATAACTTAGCAAATCAAGAATTGTTCTAATAATGACATGGAATAATCAAGTTTTTTAAAATTAAAGTTCATCCTGTAACAATTCAGAGATAGCATTTTCATATATATTATAATGTTGCCAAAACTATCAGTGACCTTTACTTTTTTCATTTTTCATTTCAGTCTTTTGAGGTACTCCACTGTCTGTTTCCATTTCTGACTCCGATTTTATTTGGGATATTGTTTTTTTTAAAGAAGCCATGCTAGCTTTTTGTAGTGCTAAATACTCTTTTTTCAAATCCATCCATTCGCTCCTACAAGAAAAGAAACAAAATAGTGACAACAGATGACTAAATATAAAAAGTAAATATGGAAATATCTAAATATATACATTCACAATGACTTGCAGCAACTCCTCCTCCCAACTTTCCAGTTTCTTTAAACACAAATTCAAAATATTTCCTGGGTTCTACAGCCATTTAGCTAGCAAAAAAGCAAAGGGCGTTCCCTTTCCCCCAAGATTCAGATTAAATGTTTTAAGACTGCCAATTAAATTTTTGAGTTGTCTCAAGTATTTTAACTTATGAAAGTACAATTTCAGCATCAATTCCTTAATTAACTAGTAACATTTACTAGTATCAGTCATCTCTGTGGGAAAAGTGAGAGATTAAACATTTGCTAAACTGCTTCCAATTTGAAAGATAACATTCCTTAGTATTTGCTTGAATCAAAAAGAATTTCTAAGTAGAACAAAACACCCCATGGAAGCAATTTATTTATTTACATACATTTAACATGTAGATGTTTCTTCAAACAGCTAGAGTTCCTCCAGATAGAAACACAATGCCTCTCTTAGCTCGGTGGGAGCACTTATTGTTGCCCTAATCTATGCCATCAAACAAGCAGATAGGAGATTTTTTTTTTTTTTTTAAGAGGAAGATATCTTGTGGTAATGGTTTTAGCTGTTAACATTGACATCTGTATACTTAAAAAAAAAAAAAAAGATCCAAACCCACCCAGGATCATACACTCCCTGAGAGCTGATACATTAAAATAACAAAAGGCTCTTGTAATGATTCTCTGAGATAAAAAGGCAAAAGGAATTCAGGAGTTAAGAATAGTATAAATAGAAGTGGCTGAAGTCTCTGCCTTTTACCCTTCTGGAGGAGAACAGGAATCTTTGAAAACTAATTTGGGAAGGTAAAAGAAAATTTTTTTCTTCAAAAGGTATGTCGCTTGGTTTTTTTCCAGCTCTAGCTACTCTCAGGTCCAAAGAAGTTTTACGTGGGTGGGCTCCCTTCAACTTTAACATGGAAGTGCTTTCTGTGACTTTTTAAGTAAGTGCTTCCATGTTTTAGTAGGAGTGAATCCAACTTATTTCTCCAAAATAGAACATGCTAACCTCATTCTATTATAGAGGTTGAAGGGATCCCCTTTGCTTTAACATGGGGGTACCTGCTATGTGAAACAAAAGTAAGTGCTTCCATGTTTCAGTGGAGGTGTCTCCAAGCCAGCACACCTTTTGTTAATTGTTCTGTTGCTATATTTTACGGTTATTTAGCTTTTGTTAAAAGAATTCTAAGTTTTTCCAAGACTGGGCTCCCCACCACTTAAACGTGGATGTACTTGCTTTGAAACGAAAGAAGTAAGTGCTTCCATGTTTTGGTGATGGTAAGTCTTCCTTTTACATTTTTATAAGCTTTTTAGAAAAGAACTTAATTGTATTAACCGTTTCTCCTATATTTAAGCTTCATTTTGTATTTTAAAGTCTGTTAAGGGACCCCCTCTACTTTAACATGGAGGCACTTGCTGTGACATGACAAAAATAAGTGCTTCCATGTTTGAGTGTGGTGGTTCCTACTTAATCAGCGATTGTGTTAATGCCCACTTTGTGTGCAGTTCATGGCTACAGGCCATTACTGTTGCTAATATGCAACTCTGTTGAACAAAATTGGAATTGCACTTTAGCAATGGTGATGGATTGTTAAGCCAACAACAGCAGAATTTAAACCACAGACTTACTTTGAGAGTACTCTTAATGGTATAACTTCTTCTCCCATTTTATGTCTCTCTTTATGTTTTTTCTTGTGCTTTCTTTTTGTTTTTAAGAGAGAGCTATCTTTTAGATCTCCAGTATCCTTTTCCTCTTCAGTAGAGATTTCTATATCTTGAAATATAAAAGTCAGTTAAGACATCGAGCTGTGAAGTGGGTGAATAGAAGCTTAATTTTTCTAATTAAAACCTTGGGAGATTTACCTCTATTTTCTTTGGAAACTTCTGAAGCTTCCTTAACCATGTCTTTCTGAATAATTTTCTTTACTTTTGATCGGGGAGCTAGGGATTCTGCATCTTCAGAGCTACTTCTCTTCCTCTTCCCTGTTCTGACTTCAGGTAAGCTGGATACTTCAACTTTATCCCGTTTTTTCTTTTTCTTTGAAGGCTGCTTTTGGGCTTCAGGAGACTCTAGATCAGAGCCCTCAGATGTGGGTCTGGATCTTTTCATTTTACTGACGCTGGTGTTGCTTGTGTCCATGTTTTCCTCTTTGGCTTGGGCATTGTCTTCCTTCTTCATTCGGCCTTTCTTCTTCTTTTTCTTTTTCTTCTCTTCTATAAAAATTGCCATCATTAGTTTCATCATACTGCAATTACATCTATTTAAATAGTGAAAAATACTCACCCACAACTCTTAAGGCTGGAATGGGCTTATTTTTCACTGTTTTAGGAAATATGCCAGGTTTTCTTGGTGCTTCTTCTGGTGGGTTGTTAAGAAACTGAAATGATTGCAAAAAAGTTTTAGTATTTTGATACTTGTTATTATATTTTCTTTTTTTTCCTTTTTAGGATCTGGACCTACCTCAATTGCTTTTGCTGCTTGTTCTTTTGTTTCAAATTCTACAAATGCAAACCCTTTCGGATCTCCAGTAGACTTATAATGTGGTATACTTATATAAACCACATTGCCACATTTCCCAAAGACTCTTTCAATCCAACTGTGATTAACATTTTTGGGAAGTAACTCCTAGGATAAATTAGAAGCAAGATTAGTTTTTCACAATCCTTATTTTCAGAATGTCAATAAATTTTCATCTTAATTATGCTTCTATGTCAGTTTCTGACTGGGGATCTGGGCTCTTGCTTACCACATACACAGTGCGCTCATCCTCATCCTTTGGTCTTTCCCCCAGAGGTTTTTTTCTCCTGATTCTGGTGCCTTCCAAATCAAGCTTTAAAACAGTACATTACATTAATAAAACTATAATTAGGGGATATAATAAAACTGCAGTCATTCTTAATTCTTACCTCTACAACAGCTGAACTTCTCAATGCTCTGGCAATTAACTTCCCATCAGTAGTTAATTTTTTCATTTTGTTAAAAGACACAAGTAGTGATATATCAACATCTAATGAAAATGAAAACAATGATAGCGTTAGTCTATCAACAGGTTTAACCTGCCCCTCAGACCGGACATGGTGGCTCACGCCTATAATTACAGCACTTTGGGAGGCTGAGGCGGGTGGATTTCCTGAAGTTAGGAGTTCGAGACTAGCCTGGCCAACCTGGTGAAATCCCAACTCTACTAAAAATATAAAAAATTAGCTGGGTGCAGTGGCAAGTGCCTGTAATCCCAGCTACTCTTGAGGCTGAGGTAAAAGAACTGGTTGAACCTGGGAGGTGGAGGCTGCCATGAGATCACACCACGGTACTCCAGCCTAGGAGACACAGGGACACTTCATGTAGAAAAAACAACCCCCTCTGTGCCATTTAGCATTAATAATATTGTGTGGGGGTTACTGTTTAGGTATAAGGTTTAAAATAGCATTGCATATTTGGCAGACATAAAATGTCACATTTTAGTGTATATAATTGGATATTAAGATTTAAACAAATTATTGCTTAGCAATATCTAGACATTCTAAGAGGATATCTGGATCCCATTCTACTAAAAATGCCAGAAAAAAAAAATTAGCTGGCATGGCAATGTCTGCCTGTGGTCCCAGCTACTGGGGAGGCTGATGTTGGAGGATTGCTTGAGTGGAGCTGAGGGGGTGGAGGTGGGGGGCAGAGGTTGGAATGAGTAGACAGAGTCCGTGCATTCCGGCCTAAGGAAAAAAGATATTGCCTCAAAAGTTTTTAAAAAAGTGAAGCAAAAAATGACATTGAGCTAGGTGAAATGCCTTATATGAACTAAAGTATAGCACTGTCACCTCCAGTTACACAGGTTAAATGATTTCTGAAGCAATTAAACCCCAAAATACTTAAAAAGATAAGCTTTGATTTGAAATTGCTTATTTAATATAGCCTAAACTCTTATCAACAGTCTAAATATTTAGAAGATTGTCATTCACTAAATAAAAATTAAAACAAATTACAAGAAACATATTTGCAGAAATGAATACATACACTATAGAATACACTATTTTAGGCCGGGAATGGTGGCTCATGCCTGTAATCCCTGTACTTTGGGAGGCCAAGGCAGGCAGATCACGAAGTCGAGTTCGAGACCAGCCTGGCCAACAGTGAAATTCCATCTCTACTAAAAATACAAAAATTAGCTAGGCATGGTGGCGTGTGCCTGTAGTCCCTACTAGGGAAACTAAGGCAAGAGGATCCCTAGAACCTTGGAGGCAAAGGTTGCATGGGCTAAGACTGCATCACTACACTCCAGGCTGGGCAACAGAGCAAGACTCTATGTCAAAGAAAAAAAAAAAAAAGGAAAAAAAAAAAAAAAGAATATACTACTTTATATAGAAGTAAATTCACAGGCAACCATTATCTAAAAGTTGGTTCCTTTACTGAAGCAAACTTACATCCATCTCTAGATTTCTCTATCTGTTCTCGAAGAAATCTATCCTTGTGAAGATTTGCATCCCCAAACCAGAAGTCCACTTGCTTAGCAATATCTGCAAGCACCTGTTTAACTCGTGACCGTTTCTTTTTTTCAACTTCTTTTTTCTTTTCAGTGCTTTCTTCTTCCATTATCTTTTCTTGATTTCCACTTTCAGTTTCCATTCCTGTGCATTAGAGGAAAAAGATGTAAATATTTAAATCAGCAAAATAGCTAATATAGTTTAATTTAGAGTAACCTTTAATTGAGAGAATAATGGACTGATCATTTGGCTGTCAGAAGACAAAAGGAAAATTTATTTTTATATTTAATAATTTAAATTATAAAATAATTTACCTTCTATGTTAGAAATCATAGCTTTAGTTTTTTTGCACTTTTTAAAATGCAGGGCCAGATTATTCTAGTATAATATAACAATTACACATTTATCTCACTAAGCTGTACTTTTAAGCCAGTAAATGAAAAGTGTAAGATTAAGGAACCTGGATACTTCCCATCACAACAACCACCCTCCACCACCAAATAAGTTTTATTCACTTTTTTTTCTTTCTTTTTTTTTTGAAATGGAGTTTCACTCTTGTTGCCCAGGCTGAAGTGCAATGGTGTGATCTTGGCCCACTGCAACTTGGCCCACTGTCTCCTGGGTTCAAGCAATTCTCCAGTCTCAGCCTCCTGAGTAGCTGGGAATTACAGACACCCACCACTACCCCCAGCTAACTTTTGATATTTTTGGTAGAAATGGGGTTTCACAATGTTGGCCAGGCTGGTCTGGAACTCCTGACCTCAGGTGATCTGCCCGCCTTGGCCTCCCAAAGTGCTCAGATTACAGGCATTAGCCAGTGTGCCCTGCCTATTCAGATTTTTAATACTATAACCTTTATGGGACAAAATAAAAATAAATTGATGATTGATTTTGATTTTTAAAATGTTAATTTATGCTTTGTAGAGGCAGAATTCAACTGGTAAGCTATAGAAATCAGCCTTTTTCCTTTCCATGTTTATTTCTTGGGCAGCAATTTCTTTTTTTTAATTTTTATTTATTATTTTATTTTATTTTATTTTATTTTATTTTTTGAGAGGGAGTTTCGCTCGTTACCCAGGCTGGAGTGCAATGGCACGATCTCGGCTCACCGCAAACTCTGCCTCCCGGGTTCAGGCAATTCTCCTGCCTCAGCCTCCTGAGTAGCTGGGATTACAGGCACGTGCCACCATGCCCAGCTGATTTTTTGTATTTTTAGTAGAGATGGGGTTTCACCATGTTGACCAGGATGGTCTCGATCTCTTGACCTCGTGATCCACCTGCCTCGGCCTCCCAAAGTGCTGGGATTACAGGTTTGAACCACCATGCCCGGCCTATTTATTTATTTTTTAATCTTTTTTTTTTTTGACGGGGTTTCACCATGTTGGTCAGGCTGGTCTTGAACTCCCGACCTCAGATGATCCGCCTGCCTTGACCTCCAAAGTGCTTGGATTATAGGCGTTAGCCAGCATGCCTGGCCTCTTGGGCAGCAATTTCTAACCCCCTCCTTCCTCAAGTTACTTTGCCTATCTCTTGGCCTTTGCTTTGTCAGCTCCAGTCTTACTGTCCTTCTTGTACTTCCTGAAACTTACCCAGCAAAGTCTATCAGGTCTAAACCTGTTCTCCCTGAAACACATATCCCCAGAGATAACACAGCTAGCTCTCCTACCTCCTCAAGTGTCTATTTAAAGGTCACCTCATGGAGGTCTCCTCCCACAACCATATTTAATAATGCAAATTTCTGGACACATACACGGTAACTTCAATGTCTTATTTTTGTCCATAGCATTTATCATCTAACATTACTACAATTACTATGCAATTTATTTTCTTTCCTAGAATGTAAGATCAATGAAATCAGAGATTTTTGTCTGTTTTGTTTACTGATAGATTGTCAGTCCCTGCCACAACAGTCCCTTAAAAATCTGTTGAATAAATTGTGCCTAGATTTTGTTGAATGAATTGAATCACTAGAGGTATATGAGGAAAGGATTAGTATCAGGTCTGGGATAATACAGCCTGCTTGAGAATAACCTCAGTCTCCCATAATACAGTCTTCTTGGAAACCGAAGAGACTACTGGAGAGTGTTGTATCTGTTTCCCATATTGCACCTGGTTTGGAGCAGCTATTGAATGGCATGGAGGCCTTATACCTACACGGGAACAACAGATTGACAGGCAAAAGGTGTTAAAGCTTTTATGTATCAAAGTATCCTAAACACACCTTGGTCCTTATCTAGGGAAGCCATACATGCCTCTTGTGGGTAAATGGGAGAAAAAAGAAGTGAATCTAGGTAACTGCTAGATATAATGGCTTGGCCTCTGCTGGGATGAAGAAGCTATATCTACCCTATCTTTTGCCTTGTATCTTTCTTTGGTAAACATAATATTTGAATCTCTTGAGTCTGACTGCTGATTAGAATCTCTAACTGCTTCAGTGGTTTTGCTGATAGTAACAGAAATCATGTGTTTCAAAGTGATATCCGGTAAGAGGGTCCAAAGCCCTTAATGCATTTCACCTCAAATCTCCAACTAAACATGCATTCTCAACAACAGAAGGACATTTTGGCATTTTAGAACAGGCTTCAGTAGATCAGTTAAGCACCAATTTTGAAGATATACAAGTAACATCATATTTAGGTGATGCTAATTTAAGACCTAACTACAGGTCAGAATAAGAGAAAAACAATCAGGTAGGCTGGGCATGGTGGCTCACGCCTGTAATCCAAACAATTTGGAGGCCAAGGTGGGCGGATCACCTGAGGTCGGGAGTTCAAGACCAGCCTGACCAACATGGTGAAACCCCGTCTACTAAAAAAAAAAAGAAAAAGAAAAAGGAAAACAATCACGTGTCATTAAGTACCACATAACCACGTTCTTCACCTGATGGTCTTACTTCAACCCATTCTGTCAGGCTTTCCTCTGCACCATTCTAGAGAAACTACAAAGTCCTCAATGAGCTCCACTGTCTACTTGACCTCTCAGCAGCAAATGCAGTCGGTAACTTCTTCCTTGAAAATACTTTCTTCAGCTGGGCATGGTGGCTCACACCTGTAATCCCAGCACTTTGGGAGGCTGATTACAGATGCCTGCCACCATGCCTGGATAATTTTGTATTTTTAGGAGAGATGGGGTTTCACCATGTTAGTCAGGCTGGCCTTGACCTCCTGACCACAGGTGATTCACCCACCTTGGCCTTCTTCAACTTACAGGTATTGATCGACTTTATGACCCCAACCGCTAGCCACGACTGCTCCGCGTCTGGCAGCGCAAATGTTGCCCAGCTGGGCTTATGACAGTGCAGACCAGCTTCCGGCAGCACTACCATCTCCACGTGCATATAGCCTACTCAACTTATGACCAAATTGTGTTACGACTGGTCTGTCAGAACCAATCGTGGTCATAAGTCGAGCACTGGCTGTATTTAAGGATGCCATATTCCACCAAATTAACCAATCAAGTTATTTATTGGCTGTGTGGATTTTGAGGAAGCTACACCATCTCTCTGCAGTCTATAAAACATGGATAAAAATCATACCTATGTAATAGAGTTGTTAGCATTAGCCAAAATAATAAAAATAAAGCACTTCAAATTGCTGATACATAGCACACAATAAGTAACCATTATTCTATCCAATCTGTTGTTAAATCTTATCGGTTTGACTTTTGAAAAGGCTCTCATCTCCATCCAGTGTTTTCTACAACTACTGTCACTAGAATATGGCATTAGTTTATAAACTGTTCTGTAAGTCATCTATTTGCAACAGGAGCCTATGTATAACCCATCTAAAACGCAGACCTGGTTGGTGCTTATGTCAAAACATGCAACATTAGAAATTCCTTAGCACCTTCCTGTAACATAATACACAGTTTAAGAAAACATTGCTAAAAAAAAAGTAACATTTAACTGGAATAAAAGTTACCGTGTAACAACACCAGTTACTTTACATACATTTTTGTAAATCCTCACAATCCCACTAGGCAGCAGTTTCTTCCATCTTTTTTTTTTTTTTTTTTTTTTAAGACAGAGTCTTGCTCCATCACCCAGGGTGGAGTACAGTGGCACAATCTCAGCACACTACAACCTCCGCCTCTGGGATGCATGGCTAATTTTTGTATTTTTAGTAGAGACAGGGTGCCATGTTGGTCAGGCTGGCTCTTCCATCTTCTTAATATAAAGACTCAAAGGTTAAGTGACTTGGTTAAAGCTAGCTAAGTAAGTAGTCTCAGGTATGTTTGATCCCAGATTGTCTACCTTTTGGTAGAATTTCCTGCAATTTATCACCATGGACTCTATGTTCTGACTCAGGAATTCCTTTTTTTTTTTTAAATTTTTTTTTTAAAGACGAGGTTTCACCATGTTGGTCAGGCTGGTCTTGAACTACCGACCTCAGGTGATCTGCCCGTCTTGGCCTCCAAAGTGTTTGGATTACAGGTGTGAGCCACCACACCTGGCTTGACTCCGGAATTCTTAACCTGAAGTCCATGCAACTTTGGACAAGAATTCTTGGGAGCTCCATTAAACTGTTAAATGATACATTTTAAAGATAAGGTAAAACAAAGACTCTTGTACAAATATAAAATGAATTCATGGTAAAGATTTAAGCACAGTCATGGGCTGCTTAACGACAGGGACACATTCTGAGAAATGCATAGTCAGGTGATTGTGTAAGTACATCACAGAGTGTGCAGTTATTCTGTGAGGTAGTCACACAAACCTAGGTAGTATCAGGTACTACACACTTGTAATTTTATGGGACCACTATCATACATCTGGTCTGTCAGTATGTGGTGCTTGACTGTAAATGAGGAAACCAGTTAAGTGTTAAAAACCAGTTCAGGCTGGCCATGGTGGCTCACAGCTGTAATCCCAGTACTTTGCGGGGTCGAGGTGGGTGGATCACCTGAGGTAGGAGTTCAAGACCAGTAGGACCAACATAGAGAAACCCCATCTCTACTAAAAATATAAAAATTAGCTGGGCGTGATGGCACATGCCTATAATCCCAACTACTCAGGAGGCAGAGGCAGGAGAATCGCTTGAATCCAGGAGGCGGAGGTTGCAGTGAGCCGAGATTTCGAGATTGCACTCCAGCCTGGGCAACAAGACCAAAACTCTGTCAAAAAAAAAAAAAAAAAAAAAAGCAAGCAAGCAGGTACATAATCAGAAACGTTGAAATAAATATCAATAAATACTGGTCAGGACAATAATTAATTGCATCTTTACTGGACAAACCTAATTTCCATATTGCTTTCTACAAGTTAAACAGTTGTAAAATAGTTAAAAGATTATACATAGATAACCTGGAAAAGTGAGCCTGACACCAAGACATTTGTGTGTGTGTGTTCGGTATTTAAAAGTATTTCGTAATTTTTTCTGGGGAAATTATACGGATTCTTGCTGTTGTCATCCAGGCTGGAGTGTAATGGTGCGATCTCAGCTCACTGAAACCTCTGCCTCCCGGGTTCCAGCAATTCTCCTGCTTCCACCTCCCGAATAGCTGAGATTACAGGTGCCCGCCACCACACCCCCAGCTAATTTTTGTATTTTTACAAAAGAGACGGGGTTTTACCGTGTTGGCCAGGCTGGTCTTGAACACCTGACCTCAGGTGGTCCACCAGCCTCGGCCTCCCAAAGTGCTGGGATTATAGGTGTAAGCCACTGTGCCTAGCCTAAAATGTTTTGTTCTGAGACAAAGCCTTGCTCTGTCGCCCAGGCTGACGTGCAGAGGTACGACCTTGGCTCACTGTAATCTTCGTTTCCTGGGCTCAAGCGATTCTCCTACCTCAGCCTCCTGAGTAACTGAGACTACAGGCATGCATCACTACTCTTCACTAATTTTGGGGTTTTTAGTAAAGACGGGGTTTTGCTATATTGACCAGGGTGGTCTCGAACTCCTGTGATCCGCCTGCCTTGGTCTCCCAAAGTGCTGTGATTACAGGCGTGAGCCACCGCGTCAAGCCTCGCAAAATGTTTTAACACGTGAACATGTACGTTTTCCTGAGAAAGTAATCCATAATGTTTACTATGTTTTCAAAAGAAGCGTGCCAAAAACAGGTTAAGAATAATTGCTCTAGCCACTGCCTACAATTCAAATCCCTCAACACTTAGTGGCCTGGGTCTTTTACCTTGTCTGAATCTTATCATCTCAATTTCCTTATTAAATTTTCAAGACCCAGGTTAAATGGCAGCTTACTCTTTGAGGTCTTCCACCACCATGTGTTCTCTAATTAATTGCCTCATTTGTTTTCTCTAAGTTTCTTTACTAACGCACTCTGCATACCGTATCTAGCATTTATTGTTAGTTCCCTTCCATAACTGGACTTTTAACTCTTTGAGGACGATGGTAGAGTCCTGCAAAAGAATATGATAATTTTAGAATATAAATCCTCACGTTCGTTATCCTCTGGCAGCCACAGCTTGGCTCCAATTTGCGAAATAAGGCACTCTCTTTACTGATTCCTGCTCCTGTCGGCATCCGTACTTCCGCACGGACGCCGTTATTTGCTGGGCGCGCCCCAAACCTCCCCACGCAGGGTCCCAAAGCGCCCCCACTCTCTGAAAACAGGAACTACAAATGCTGCCGGAGGACTTTCGCGCGTGCGCATAGAGAACTTGGCCAAGGAATTGATGGGAGCGCGTGAGGGGGGCGGGGTAAGAAGGACAACAGATGATAGAGTAGACCGCGAGAAAAAGGACGGAGTTATTTAGAGTTTGCGCAAGCTGAGAGACCCTATAGACCGCCTGTAACTTACTCCGTTCAACTCCCAAAATACAGGGTCAAGTACTGCGGCCTTCAGTCCTTTCAGTCTCTCGATCCCGACAGTCTTGGTTACTTTCGCGTCATAGGACAAGCGACAACGTTCTCTGGTCCCAGTCGAGAAAGATGGGCCCGGAGGCAGTGCGCGCGCCACCTACGTCACAGGCGAGTTGGTTCCGGGAGGGCGGGGCATCGGAGAACGCGGCCCGCTGAGGGGGCTCGAAGCCCAGGAAGAACGTGATTGGCGGGTTGAAAGTGGCGGTTTTTGGCTGAGACAGAGGTGGGCGGGCTAAATCTTGGGTCCTCATCTGGTGCGGTCCCGCGTTAATGACGTCACGTTGTTTCGCGGGAGAAATTCGAAAGTGGATTTTGTGGAATTTGACAGGTGAGGTGAAGTGTTTCTTGGGATTTCCTAGGAATAAAAGGTAAATAGGCAGGGAGACTTGGGGGATTTGGGGCGAAGGGACGAAAGACTCTGCTCCATAAGAGAACTGGTAGGGATACTGTTTGGAACCAGGATTATGGTGGTCGCAGCTGCTTGAACTGCTTGTAAAAAGTTGTGCCTCAGCCGGGCGCGGTGGCTCACGCCTGTAATCCCAGCACTTTGGCAGGCCGAGGCGGGTGGATCACGAGGTCAAGAGATCGAGACCATCCTGGTCAACATGGTGAAACCCCGTCTCTACTACAAATACAAAAAATTAGCTGGGCATGGTGGTGCATGCCTGTAGTCCCAGCTACTCAGGAGGCTGAGGCAGGAGAATTGCCTGAACCCAGGAGGCGGAGGTTGCGGTGAGCCGAGATCGTGCCATTGCACTCCAGCCTGGGTAACAAGAGCGAAACTCCGTCTCAAAAAAAAAAGTTGTGCCCCTTCTTCACCGCTTTTCCCAGGGCCTGCTTTGTAATTTCGAGTATGTATGAGGACCAAAGAGGGCTTTGCTGTTTGTATTTAGGACGAGAAAGGATCAAGTCTCCATTGTCATTTGGTGACACAGGACTATGGTGATTAGAATCTTAGAAAATGAGATGTGGGTTTTCTTTTTTTTTTTTTTGTCCAACAGCATAGCATAACTACAGTAACTGTTACAACAGTGTTGGAAAGATTTTTCCTTGCAGAGGTACTGTATAATGTATATTTGGTCCTAGATACTGTGGTATATTGATGTAAGATGTGAAAGAAAAATTTAAAACGCAAGGGGGCCATCTTGTGGTGGCTAAAGCAATTCAGAAAACTTTAAAAATTAAATTTGGCCTATAAGGAACCAAACGTGGAGGACAAATTCTATTTTCTGATACATATTATGGCACCTGGAAAAATGTTTACAGACTACAAATTAGTTTATATATTTTACTTAGTTTTTTCTTTACTTGTGAAAAAATTCTTGTTTCATAGCATGATAATCACTTTTACTGTGTCCTCAGTGATAGATAACTTTATTACAACTCCGTTTCCCTTTGTAGTTAGGTAGTCTTGGAATTCATTGATTCATGTCTGTCTGTGGTCAAGAGTTTATTGAGAAAAATTATATTTGATACTTTAAAAAAATCAAGGTTGATATTTTTTGTCATTTTTAATTTTAGGTGGTATAAATAGTTGAATAACTACTTCCTATTTTCTGGACCCGCGGTTTATAACTTCAGAAGAAATGGTGGAAAGCCAAGAATTTATTGTAAGTTTTACCATTTTTTCACAGTTGAAATGCCCTTCCTCTCTCCCTTTCTTCCTTCTTTCTTTTAAGGGCGCTTCACAAACATCTTGCTGTATTGCCAGATTTAGCAAAAACAAAACAAAAAACAGGCTACTAAGTTAAATTTTAATTTCAGATAAACAATGCATACCTTTCTTGGCATAAGGATGTCCCAAATATTGCACTGTGTTTTATCTGGCAACCCTATCTGTTACCTGCTATTTATATTTTTACACAAAATCATCACTTTTCAGCCTTTTGGCTAAGATCAAGTATTAGACAAAGTCCTTTGTAACCTATTCTTTGGAAGTGTGAGACCAGGAAACAATTTCTTCTCTTAAAGAACTGGCACACCTCTTCTGTACAGATCATTGGTTCTCACATTATTAGGTCTTAGGACCCTTTAACACTCTAGACAATTATTGACCCCAGATAACTTGTTTATGTAGGTCTCACGTCTATTGATGTTTTGCATACTAGAAATAAATTAAAACAGACATGTAAAAAGTGTTTATGATTTGACTTAATAGAAGACAACTAGAGTCTCATATTTGTTTCTACATTCAGGCTGCAATTGAATCTTGCAATATTGCATATACATAATCCCGGGAAACTTCATTCTGCAACCCTGAAGGAGTGAGGATGAAAAGACAGCATGATGAAAAGAGTTTTCACCTCACAGACACCTGTAAAGGTCTTAGAGACCTCCAGGAGTCTCTGGACCAAACTTTGAGAACTGCACAGATTATGAGTACTGTGTAACTCAATAATTTTTTCCCTTTTCACTGATGAGTAGGGAGCTCAAATTACTTTCAGTGCTCATTTATATTTTTGTTTCTTCCTTGGATTTTTCCTCTCCTTTCTTTCTTCCCCTTTCTTTTCCTCCCTTACTCCCTCCCTCTTCTTCTCCTTACCTCTCTCCCTTCCTTCCCTTTTTCTTTCATTTAATTAATGTTTAATGTTATTGTCATACCTGTGCTTCTGTTTTTAAAATTTAAAAAATTGATATGGGTGTATATGCCTTTTTTTTGATGAAAGGTGCCTGAAATATATTTCATATGTAGGAAGGATATATGAAGTATATAACATTGAATATATATAATGGAAATCATTTTTTGTGTGTTTTTGGAAATAAGGTCCTATATACTCATCAGAAGATGAAGAAGTCAAAAGTGTGGCAAGATGGAATTCTGAAGATCACTCACTTAGGAAACAAAGTGAGTACAAAGCAGTTGACTACAGAGTGTAAGAGTGAGGTTCTCTATTTTTGATTGAATATTTAAAAAACTGTATGTGATAAAATGTCAAATATATCCATACACTGAAATGATGTGAAAACAGATTTTCAAATGATCACCATATCACAGTGGCTAATTTGTGCATTATAAAAATAGTTCATTAATAACCTCCTGAAAAAAGGAAAAAAAAGGTTCACCAGGCCAGGTGCAGTGGCTCATGCCTGTAATCTTAGCACTATGGGAGGCTGAGGCAGGTGAATCACCTGAGATTAGGAGTTCGAGACCAGCCTAGCCAACGTGGTAAAACACCGTCTCTGCTAAAAATACAAAAGTTAGCTGGGTGTGGTGTGCATGCCTGTGATCCCAGCTACTTGGGAGGCTGAGGAGTTGCTTGAACCCAGGAGGTGGAGGTTGCAGTGAGCTGAGATTGCACTACTGCCCTCCAGCCTGGGCAACAAAGTGAGACTCCATCTCAAAAAAAAAAGGTTCACTAATAGATAGAATGAATAAGATCTGAAATTCAGTAGCACAGTAGAGTGACTATTTTTTTTTTTTGAGACAGAGTTTCACTCATGTTACCCAGGCTGGAGTGCAATGGCATGATCTCGGCTCACCGCAACCTCCGCCTCCTGGGTTCAGGCAATTCTCCTGCCTCAGCCTCCTGAGTAGCTGGGATTACAGGCACGCTAATTTTTTGTATTTTTAGTAGAGACGGGGTTTCACCATGTTGACCAGGATGGTCTCGATCTCTTGACCTCATGATCTACCCGCCTCGGCCTCCCAAAGTGCTGGGATTACAGGCTTGAGCCACCGCGCCCGGCCGTTTTTTTTTTTTTTTTCCTTTTGAGATAGAGTCTCACTGTGTCACCCAGGCTGGAATGCAGTGGCACAATCTCGGCTCACTGCAACCTCTGCCTCCTGGGTTCAAACGATTCTTCTGCCTCAGCCTCCCAAGTAGCTGGGACTACAGTTAACCGCCACCACACCCGGCTAATGCTTTTGTATTTTTAGTAGGGATGGGGTTTCACCATGTGGCCCAGGCTGGTCTTGAATTCCTGACCTTAGGTGATCTGCCTACCTCAGCCTCCCAAAGTGTTGGGATTATAGGTGTGAGCCACTGTGCCTGGCTGAGTGACTAAGGTTAATAATAGTGTGTGTGTGTGTGTGTGTGTGTGTGTGTGTGTGTGTGTGTGTGTGTGTGTGTATTTATACATATATTTGTTTCTCTTCTTTTCTTTTTTTTTTTTTGAGACAGAGTCTCACTCTTTCGGCCAGGCTGGAGTGCAGTGGCACAATCTCAGCTCACTACAGTCTTTGCGTCCTGGGTACAAGCGATTCTCCTTTCTCAGCCTCCTGAGTAGCTAGGATTACAAGCATGCACCACCACGCTTGGCTAATTTTTGTGTTTTTATTAGAGATGGGGTTTCACCATGTTGGCCAGGTTGGTCTCAACTCCCGACCTCAGTGATCCACCTGCCTCAGCCTCTTAAAATGCTGGGATTACAGACATGAGTCACCATGCTGGCTATGTTTGTATTTCAGAAAGATTGGTTTGGCAGCAGTGTAAAAGTTGTATAGGATGAAAGTCAGATTGGATTTCAAAGACTTAAGGAGGCTGTAGAATAATCTAGACAAAAAGTAATGGAAGTCTGACCATGCAGGCATTAGCAATGGCAATAGAGAAAAAGAATAATTAGAGAGAAATTATGAAAATATAGCCTCTTAGATCTTGGATATTGAAGGTGAGAAGAGGATCCAGAATGACTTTTAGGTTTCTGTATTTATCTCCTGAAATGAGACATTTCAAAAAGAAAAATAAGTTAAAGGGAACAATCAAGATTTTTAGTTCCATTTTGAACATAATAAATTTGAGGCTGGGTGCAGTAGCTCATGACTATAATCCCAGTACTTTGGGAGGCTGGCGAATCACATGAGGTCAGGAGTTCGAGACCAGACTAGCCTGGCTAACATGGTGAAACCGTCTCTACTAAAAATATAAAAATGAGTTGGCTGGGCATGGTGGCCCATGCTTGTAATCCCAGCACTTTGGGAGGTCAAGGAGGGTAAATCACAAGGTCAGGAGATCGAGACTATCCTGGCTAACACAGTGAAGCTCCATCACTACTAAAAATACAAAAAGTTAGCTGGGCATGGTGGCACGTGCCTATAGTCCCAGTTACTCAGGAGGCTGAGGCATGAGAATCACTTCAACCCAGGAGGTGGAGGTTGCAGTGAGCTGATTCTGCGCCACTGCACTCCAGCCTGGATGACAGAGCCATGCCACTACACTCTCTAGCCAGTGCTACAAAGTGAGACTCCATCTCAAAAGAAAAAACAAAAAACAAAAAACAACATTAGCCAGGAGTGGTAGTGGGTGCCTGTAATCCCAGCTACTTGGGAGGCTGAGGCCCAAGAATTGCTTGAACCCAGGAGGTGGAGGTTGCAGTGAGCCGAGATCATGCCACTGCACTCCAG
Organism: Sapajus apella; assembly: GCF_009761245.1. Taxonomy (NCBI): domain Eukaryota; kingdom Metazoa; phylum Chordata; class Mammalia; order Primates; family Cebidae; genus Sapajus; species Sapajus apella. The sequence continues at coordinate 30,774 of NW_022437027.1, forward strand.
CCTGGGCGATAGAGTGAGACTCAGTCTCAAAAAGAGAAAAAATAAATACAATGAAATAAATAAATAAATTTGAAGTATGGAAACACGTAATTAGCTGTAGAGACCTATAACTCAGGAAGGAATTTCGGACTACTGGTATAGATTAGAAGCCCTTGGCTTTTAGATGGTATTTGAAACTATTGGAGTGGATTCATTTATTCAACACATATTTTTTGAGCATCTGAGTGAGTTGCATACTGTTCTAAGAAATACAGCAGAGAACAAAACAGATAAATCCCTGACTTCATGGAAATAACATGGAGGAGATAGACCACTAAATTAAATGAATATGTATGTCTAGTGAGTAAGACAATAACAAGGACATTAGTGTGGTTGGAATGAGTGAGCAAGGGTGAGAATGGAAATAAAGGGGATTATATAAGCCTCACTGGCTATGGAAAGAACTTTTGTTATTCTTAGGGAGCTGTAGAGACATTGGAATGATTTAAGCAGGAGCATAACATGATCTGATTTATATGGATGATAGTGCTCAGGGAGGGTGTATTGAATTAAAAGAATAGAGGGACAAGAATACCAACTTTTTTTTTTTTTTTTTTTTTTTAGACGGGGGCTTGCTTTATCTCCCCGGCTGGAGAGTGTAGTGACTCCATCTCAAGAATACCATTTTTAAAACAGCTTTATTCACACACTTTTCGATTCACCTATTCAGTTATTTTTAGTGTTTTCACAGTTTTGCAACCATCAACACAATTTAAATTTAGCATATTTTTGTTGCCGCCAAAAGAAATCTCATACTCTTTAGCAGTTACTACTCAGTATCCAGCCCCCAGCCCTATGCACACATGAATCTACTTACTGTCTCTATAGATTTACCTATTCTGGACATTTTTGCATGAATGAAATTATATAACAAATAATCTTTTGTGAATAGGTCTTATTTAGCATATTTCCAAGGTTCTTCCATGTTGAAGCATATATCTTCATATATATTTTATTTATTTATTTGAGATGGAGTGTTTTGCCCAGGCTGGAGTATAGTGGCATGATCTTGGCTCACTGCAGCCTCTGCCTCTTGAGTTCAAGTAATTCTGTTTCAGCATCCTGAGTAGCTGGGTGCTTGCCACTATAGGTGCTTACCACCATGCCCAGCTAAGTTTTGTATTTTTAGTGGAGATGGGGTTTCACCATATTGGCCAGGCTGGTCTCGAACTCCTGACCTCATGATCCACCCGCCTTGGCCTCCCAAAGTGCTGGGATTACAGACGTAAGCCACCACACCTGGCCTGTATTTTATTTTTTATTGGCAAATAGTATTACACTGTATGGATTTATCATGATTTTCCTTTTTTAAATAGACAGGGTCTTGCTCTGTCACCCAGGCTGGATTGCAGTGGTGCAATCATAGCTCACTGTAGCCTCAAACTCTTAGGCTCAAACAATTATTCTGCCTTAGCCTCCTAAGTAGCTGGGACTACTTAGGCTTACACAGCCATGCCCACTAATTAAAAAAAATTTTCTGGCCAGGCACGGTGGCTCATGCTTATAATCCGAGCACTTTGGGAGGGAAGGTGGGTGGATCAGGAGGTCAGGAGTTCAAGACTAGTCTGGTCAAGATGGTAAAACCCCATCTCTACTAAAAATACAAAAAATTAGCCAGGCATGATGGCAGATGCCTGTAATCCCAGCTACTCAGGAGGCTGAGGCAGGAGAATCGCTTGAACCTGGGGGATGGAGGTTGCAGTGAGCCAAGATCACGCCATTGCACTCCAGCCTGGATGACAAGAGCAAAACTGTATCTCAAAAAAAAGTTTTTTTTTCTTAGAGATAGAGTCTTGCTATGTTCCGTGGACTGATCTTGAACTTCTGGTCTCAGATGATCTTTGCATCTCAGCCTACAGAGTACCTGGAGTACCTGAGATTATACCATGAGCCATGTACTGAGCCCAATAGATCATGGTTTATTTATCCATTCATAATACAGTTGATATACATTTGGGTTACTTCAACTTTTTGGCCATTATGAATAATGGTGCTATGAGTATTTATGTGTAAGTTTTTGCATAGACATATACAAAAGTTTTTCTCTTGGGTATATACCTAGGAGTGTAATTACTGGATCATGTGAGAACTTTATGTTTAATCTTTTAAGGAATTACCAAACTGTTTTCCAACATGATGGAAACACCAATGTTAAAGGGACTAGTGGAAAAATTGCTATGAAAAAGGGCTAGAGACAAGGGGAAAGCTAGAAAATGGCAATTACCTTACCTTCCTTTTTTTCCCCTTATCCCTCACATTTAACAAGTTTTATTCATTGTATCTCATAAATAATTGTCTTATCCCAAATGCCAGTACCTTATTTTAAGTGCTAATCGTCTTCTTCATCCTGTATACCATCCTACTGCAATAATCTCTCAAATGATCTTGCCTCCTATTTGTCTCCTTCAATGTGTTTCAATTATGTTTTCTTCCCAATTTCCTTCCTTCCTTCCTCCCTCCCTCCCTCCCTCCTTCCTCCCTTCCTCCCTCCTTCCTTCCTTCCTTCCATCCTTCCTTCTGTCCTTCCTTCCATCTTTCTTTCCTTCCTTCCGACGGAGTCTCGCTTGGTTGCCCAGGCTAGAGTGCAGTGGCATGATCTTGGCTCACTGCAACCTCTGCCACCCAGGTTCAAGTCATTCTCCTGCCTCAGCTTGTATTTTTAATAGAGACGGGGTTTTGCCCAGTTGGCCAGGCTGGTCTGGAACTCCTGACCTCAGGTAATCCCATCATTTCGGCCTCCCAAAGTGCTGGGATTATAGGTGTCAGCAACTGCACCCAGCCTCTTCCCAGTTTCATTCTCATATCCTCCTGGTAGGAATTAAGTTCTTGAATTTCTTTTGTGTATGCCTTCACTCTCTTACACAGACTGATGCCTAAAAAACATTCAAAATAGAGGCATTTTCAAATCCAAGTTCAACAAATGTAATCATTTCATTATATGATCTACTTATATAACAATTACTTACTTTCTCTTGAAGATGTTTAAGAAAAGCATAATTGTGTTGTTCTCTTTTAACATTTATTTTGTTTTAATACAGGCAATTTTATATGATGACAAAGGAGCATGTTTGGAGAGTCTGTTTCTTAAATGCCTTGAGGTATTGTAGTGTGTTTATCTTATTTTTAAGTTATTATTTAAAAATCTCTTTAAATATATCCTTTATAAATGTTGTTAAATAGTGTAGTCATTATATTAATACTCATAGTTACTATTTGTTGAACATGTAGTATAACTAGACTGTGCCAAAACCTTTTAAATATTGTTTCCTTTAATCTCTACAACTGACTATTTAAATCTAAAACAAGCTGATTTTTATAGTTTAGGAGGGCAGTGAAGAAAGGCTCATGTTCATAGAGTTACAGTGGTAGGAAAGCTGAGATTTGATCCCAAGAGCTGATTCTAGAGTCTAATTTGACTACATGATTTTTTCATAGGTAGAGGTATACTGTTGGAATTTTTTTGTGACATATTCTCGTTTAAGTGTAATATTCTCTCACCTAAAAACAGAACTACTATTCAACCCAACAGACCTATAACTGGGTATATACCCAAAGGAATGTAAGTTGTTCTACCATAAAGACACATGCACCTGTATGTTCATCATAGCACTATTCACAATAGCAAAGACATGAAATCAACCTAAATGCCCATCAGCGATAGACTGCATAAAGAAAATGTGATACAAATACACCATGGAATGTTATACAGCCATAAAGAAAGAGTGAAATCATGTTCCATTTCAGGAACACGGATGGAGCTGGAGGCCATTATCCTTAGCAAACTAATGCAGGAACAGAAAACCAAATATTACATGTTCTCACATATAAGGGGGAGCTAAATGATGAGAACGCATGGACACAGAGGGGAACAACAGACACTGGGTCCTACTGGAGGACGGAGGGAGGGTGGGAGGAGGAAGACGATCAGGAAACAATAACTAATGGATACTAGGCTTAGCACTTGGGTAATGAAATAATCTGTGTAACAAACCCCCATGACACAGGTTTACCTTTGTAACAAAACTGTGCATGTACCCCTTAACTGAAAAATAAATACATAAATAAAGTATTCTCTCAAATACTTAGTTTTTGTTTTTCCTCTCAAAGAGGAAAAAGCATAGAAAGAGGACTAAAGGCATATTTTAGTGAAAAATAAGTGTATTAGAGTTGGTCATTCTGGGTTCATTTCTCACACCTAAGTACTTTCTGGTCCACCAATGCTTTCTATGTCTAACTTCACTGCTGTAAAATATAGATCATAGACAGACTTTACAAGGTTGGTCTGAAGGTTAGAAATAACTTCTGTAAAGTGCCTAGCAGTTTTAGTATAGTGATTCCTTTTCTTCTTTTTTTTTTTTTTAGACAAAGTCTTGCTCTGTTACCCAGGCTGGAGTGCAATCGTGCACTCTCTTGGCTCACTGCAACCTCTGCCTCTCTGGTTCAAGCAATTCTCCTGTCTCAGCCTCCTAAGTAGCTGGGATTATAGGCGCTTGCCCTATAATCCCATGCCCACATAATTTTTGTATTTTAATAGAGACGGGGTTTCACTGTGTTAGCCAGGATGGTCTTGATCTCCTCACCTTGTGATCTGCCCGCCTCAGCCTCCCAAAGTGCTGGGATTACAGCGTGAGCCACCGCACCTAACTCCTTTGTTTTTTTTGAGATGGAGTTTCGCTTTGTCGCCAAGGCTGGAGTGTGGTGGCGCAATCTCACCTCACTGTGACCTCTGCCTCCTGGGTTCAAGCGATTCTCCTTCTTCAGTTTCCCGAGTAGCTGGGATTACAGGTGTGCGCCACCATGCCCAGCTAATTTTTTGTATTTTTAGTAGGGATAGTTTCACTATGTTGGCCAGGCTGGTCTTGAACTTTTGACCTTCTGTGTTAGCCAGGATGGTCTCGATCTCCTGACCTCGTGATCCTCATGCCTTGGCCTACCAAAGTGCTGGGATTACAGGCATGAGTCATCACACCCGGCCTAGTACAGTGATTCTAAATGTGTTAAAATGTATATTATGATGATGTAGTTGACTTCTGGCCATAGCATTTAATTCATTTTGAAATTTTACACAACATCAATAGTGGTTATGGTACTATATTTTTTTAAAAGGGTCTAGGAGAATCGGTATCTTAGTATATGGTTTGATTGGTGGTGACTACTGTTATTTAATCTTAAAAAATCATTTCATTAGTAAAATATTAATCTGATACAGATTTTGTGTATTTTCAAATTAGGCTGATAATCTTAGAGGCATTTTTTTTCTTGTTCGTCTTTGTATCCCTAGCATGTAATAAAGGGCCTCATTATAGGTCCCCAGTACATAATACTTATTTACTAATTTAACTTTTTTTTTTAGAGACATTGTCTCACTCTGTCATCCAGGCTGGAGTATAGTGGTGTGATCATAGCTCACTGCAGCCTCAAACCCCTGGGCTCAAGGGATCCTCTTACCTCAGCCTTCCGAGTAGCCGAGACTATAGGAACATGCCACCATGCCTGGCTAAATTTTTTTGTTTTTTTCAGACAGGGTCTCATTCTGTCACCTAGGCTAGAGAGTAGTGGTGTGATAACCGCTCACTGCAGCCTTGACCTCCTGGGCTCAAAGCATCCTCCCACCTCATCCCCCGAATAGCTGAGACTACAGGTACATGCCACTATGCATGGCTAATTTTTTTAAAAGCTTTTTGGAGAGTTGGGGTCTTGCTATGTTGTCTAGGGTGGTCTTGACCTCCTGGCTTCAAGCAATCTTCCTGCTTTGGTGTCTGAAGTGCTAGATTTACAGGTATAAGCCATCCCACCCAGCCCGGACTAATTTAAAATCAAATTTTTTTGCAGAGACAGGATCTGAATATTTTTTCCCAGGCTGGTCTCATACTTTTGGCCTCAAGCAATCCTCTTGCCTTGGTCTCCCAAAGTCTTGCAATTACAGGTGTAAGCCACATCTAGCTCTAATATATGTTATTGAATAAATAAATTAGAGGCTGGATGTGGTGGCTCATGCCTGTAATCCCAGCACTTTGAGAGGCCAAGGAGGGAGGTCAAGAGATGGAGACCATCCTGGCCAACATGGTGAAATCCACGTCTCTACTAAAAATAAAAAAATAGCTGGGCATGGTGGCACATGCCTGTAGTCCCAGCTACTTGGGAGACTGAGGCAGGAGAATTGCTTGAACCCAGTAGGTGGAGGCTGCAATGAGCCAAGATCGTGCCACTGCACTCCAGCCTGGTGACAGAGTGAGACTCCATCTCAAAAAAAAAAAACAAACAAAAAAAAACCAGATAAAATTTTAAATATGTTATTGTCCTTTTTTGTGCTTATTAATAGTTAACTAGTATATAATAATAAATAATTGAAGACTTTAGGTACTGATTTATTCGTTCAACACCTATTTATTTTGTCTTAGTGCTAGTGAGCATCCTGGAATACGTAGATAATCAAAAATTAGATGTATGTGATTTTAATATTTATTCTTTAAATTTTAGGTGAAACCTGGAGATGACTTAGAAAGTGATCGATACTTAATCACAGTTGAAGAGGTTAAAGTTGCTGGAGCCACAGGTATTGTTAAGCAGAATATGAATAAAGAAGCACCAGAGTTAAATTCAAGGACATTGATATCCTCTGGCCGATCTCTTGGATGTCAGCCCTCTGGCTTAAAAAGGAAGTTTACTGTAAGTTTTTCTGTGGAAAATAATACATCAGATATATTTATCAAATTGTCTCAAAAAGTAGTGAATTTTGAAGTGATTATACTTTGTCATTCAAAGGGCACTTAACAGTATACTTAGGTAGAAAGGAAATAAACCCTACTTTGAAAAATCTTATTACAAATGAATGTAATGTAACAATTTTAAATCTGAATTATTACTTTACCTTAGGCAAAGCACAAACAATCCTTATTCTTTTTTTTTTTTTCTTAGCCAGTTTATTTCACATTTTCTTTATGGGTAATGGTACAGCTAACAGTTATTTTAATATTTTCAGGGTTTTCAAGGACCACGTCAGGTTCCGAAGAAAACGGTTACTACGGAAAGCAGTGAATCGGCTGCATCACATGAAGCTCAGAAACCTGGCCCTACTTTTTTTTCTCCATTCTACAGCATGCCTCCTTTGTTTCCTACTGTTGGCAAGAAGGATGTAAATAACATACCAGCAGACCCTGAGAATGTTGTGACTTACAAGAACAGAGAGAGAAATGCCATGGATTTTTCTTCGGTTTTTTCTCCATCCTTCCACATTAACTCAGAAGTGCTATGTGAAGAAAATTATTTTTGCTCTCCTATGAATTCTGGAAGTAAACTTTCAGACTCTTTACTGACCAGTGAGCCTGTGAAAAGAGATAGTTTGGCATCCCACTGTTCAGGAATTTCACAAAACATCAGAAGCAAAGCACAGATATTAGCTCTTCTGAAGTCCCAATCAACTGGTACATGTGAGGAACTAAATTCTGAGATAACAGAGCATTTTCCTCAAAAACAACCACATAGAAGTTTAAAAATTGCTACTAAATCAAAGTATGTAATTCAACAGGAAGAGTGTGCTGAGATGAAGAGCACAGACAATTTATACTGCCAGCATCAATCAGAAAATACCATGAGAAGTAAAAGCCGGTGGGCCATGTATTTATCCTCACAAAGTTCACCTATGGATTTTTCTACTGAAGATGGGCATGATACAGAAAGGAAACCCAGGGCTCAGGAAGATGATATGAATTCTAATTTGAAAGATCTTTTGTTACAAAAAAAGATACAGTTCTTTGAAACATGTGCTGAAGAGGGGAAAAAGTGTAATGTAGACAAGTCAGTGGGTAATAATGATCAATCCTGGAATCAAGAAGTAAAATTAGAAATTCCTTCATCCAGCGATGGCAGTGGCTTACAGGTTACCTGTAAAAGTGCAGAAAATGATGGTACATTATCAGAATCAGACATTCAAGAAGATAATAAAATACCTTTTAATCAAAATGACAAGGTGTGCATTAAAGGATCAGTTCTTGTTAAAGAAAATGATCAGGAGGTAAATACATGTGGAACACTGGAAAAGGAATGTGAACAACCAGAGTCATCTCTGCCAGAACCAAAACATCTCCAAACTGAATCTAGTAATAATGCTAGGATCTCTGATGACATTACAGACATGTTTTCTAAAAGTAAAATGGATAATGAAAATCTTAATAGTATTCATGAATCGCTGAGTAATGTAACACAACCATTTTTGGAGGTAACTTTTAATCTGAACAATTTTGAAACCAGTGACACTGAAGAGGAGTCACAGGAAAGCAAAAAAATTTCCCAGGACTCAGAGAGCTGGGTAAAGCACATTTTGGTTAATGATGACAATTTATGTGTTCAAAAGAGGTCTGAGAATACAAACTATAAAGAGATTGAGGGTGAACATTTGCCACTCTTGACATCTGTTGGTGGCAAACCTACAGAGACATTTCCTATTAAAGAGACTCTGCCATCACACTTTTGTGATAAAACTTTTGTGGGTTTTGACATGGGAATTTGTAAAGCTGGAAACACTGGAAAAGAAATAGAGGAGTATAGTGACACATTGAGCAATTCTGAATCTTTTGAGTGGACTGGTGATGTATACATAGGTAACAAAGAAGATGCTAATAAATGTATTCAAAAAGTCAGAATTAACTATGACTCTGCTTTACTCCCAAATAAATCTAAAGATACAAACATGAATTCACATATTCCTCATATTCAAAACCAGACTGCTGAAAACAGTAACCTATTTTCAGAAGATGCTCAATCTCATCCTTTTATTTTGGGAAGTGACCTATTAGACAAAAATGATGAACATGTTTTACCGTCAACTTCTAGTAGTGACAACAGTGTCCAACTATTAAATACCAATCAGAATCACTCTGATTGTATTACACTTGATAAATCAAATACCCACATTTTCAATTCTTTGTTTTACCCACTGGGAAAAAATCATTTTATTTCCAAAGACACAGAACCACATAAATCTGAACCTGAAGATTTGGGAAAGATTATTAGTCTACCCCCTAACCATATTGAAGTTGAAACTTCTGGAGAGGACAACCAATACTGGAATCCTAAAAATTCTTCAGAACTTTCTGGATTAGTAAATACCATTTCCATTTTAAAGTCACTATCTGAACACAGTACTGCTTTAGACAGCTTGGAAATATTGAGAAAGAAAAATACTGTCTTCGAACAAGGAACTCAACAGACATATGAGCCAGATAGCAGTCCTGAAGGTTAGAATTGAATGTCTATTTTGGATTGTTCTCTTTATAGCTCTAAGAGCTATAAAGAATATAGATATTAGCTCTGGTTGCTACATTAAAGAATTACATAGTGTTTAAATGGATAATACATGTACTTAATAAAACCAGTATTAATAGAGAGTAATACAATGAAAAGTAAGTCCCCATCCAACCACATCACTCAGTCTACCCTTCAGAATTAGCTACAGTTTTCTTCTAAGATACCCCTCCAGAAATATTCTATGCATATATAAGCATATATTGGCATATTTAAGTGAATATGTCAAAAAATATATATGTATGTATGTGTATGAATATGTCAATCTATTTTTTTTTTTTTTTTTTTTTTTTTGAGACAGTCTCACTGCCACACAGGCTGGAGTGGCTGGCTGAAACCTCTATCTCCCAAGTAGCTGGGATTACAGGTGTACACCACCATGCCAAACTAATTACATCTAGTCTTATCATTATTCATTTTTAGACAGGTAGTAGGGAATAATTTTTTTTAAAAGTGAGTTTATATTAATACTTCTAACTTCAGTTCTATACCATAGAGTTCTTTTCCTCTTTCTTCCATTCCATAGTTGTGTTTCTCTTTTATTTTTTTTAAAACAGTTTAACTCTTGTCCCCGGGCTGGTGTGCAATGTCATAATCTCGGCTCACTACAACCTCCACCTCCTGGGTTCAAGCGATTCTCCTGCCTCAGCCTTCCAAGTTACAGGCGACTGCCACCACGCCCGGCTAATTTTTTTGTATTTTTAGTGGAGACAGGGTTTCACTATGTTGTCCAGGCTGGTCTTGAACTGACCTTGTGATTTGCCTGCCTTGGCCTCCCAAAGTGCTGGGATTACAGGTGTGAGCCATGAGCAACCGTGCCCAGTTCATAATTGCATTTTTATACTCCCATAATATGAGAGGATCCTGGGTCCCAGTATTGGTATACTTCCTCAAATCTGCAATACCAGAGAGCTTCCAAATTGTTATATCATTGTTACTGCTAGTAAAAAAGCTTTACAAATTCATAAAGTTCACAAATCCTTTGTAGTTTTTGTTTTCAGAATATATTCTATTGAGAGTGTAGAATTAAAATACTAGTTCAAAAATTGGGTTACTTTTTCCTTAGGATGATTATATTAGCATTTTATATAAATGTAGTTAAGTTCATTATTTTTAGTCTATGTGAGGGCTATTTTTGTCCATCCTTGTTGATTGATTGATTGATTGATTGATTGATTTTATTTTTTGAGATGGAGTCTTGCTCTGTCACCCAGGCTCTAGTACAGCGGTGTGATCTTGGCTCACTGCAGCCTTTGCCTCCTGGGTTCAGGCCATTCTCTTGCCTCAGCCTCCCGAGTAGCTGGGACTACAGGCGCCTGCTACCATGCGTGGCTAATTTTTTGTATTTTTAGTAGAGACGGGGTTCGCCATGTTGGCCAGGCTGGTCTTGAACTCCTGGCCTCAGGAGATCTGCCTACCTTGGCCTCCCAAAGTGCTGGCATTACAGGTGTGAGCCACCGCACCTGGCCCAATTTGTTTCTGACAATGTAAAATATTAACTGAGTTCAAAAGTCAAAGCTGTATAGAAACATTCTCAGATTCCTTTCTTATACTTTGTCACATTCCTACACGCCTGCTCTAGGCAACCAATATACTTATGGTTCTTTTTATAAAAATAAATAGCTTCATATAGAAATTCTTATTTCTCCACATTCAGTAAAATACTAAATTCATATTCTTTAACCCCTTGCGTTTTTCACTTAAAAATATATCCTGGAGGCCAGGAGCAGTGGTTCACACCTGTAATCCCAGCACTTTGAGAGGCCGAGGTGGGTGGATCACGAGGTCAGGAGTTCGAGACTAGCCTGACCGACACGGTGAAACCGGGTCTCTGCTAAAGATACAAAAAATTAGCTGGGCATGGTGGTGCGTGCATGTGCACCTGTAATCCCAGCTACTCAGGAGGCTGAGGCGGGAATTTCTGCACTTTAGCCTGGGTGACAGAGCCAGACTCCGTATAAAAAAATATATATTTATATATAATTATTCATAGGAATTAATCATTTCTTATTCCCATTAGTAATCTATAAGACTGGCTGTTTCTCCACAGCCTTGCCAATAGTGTATTGCCCAGCTTTTGAATTTTTGCCAATATAATAGATGAGAAATGGCTTTTCAGTGTATTTAATTTATTTGTTTTTGGTTTCTTTTTGAGACAGAGTTTTGTTCTTGTTGCCCATGCTGAAGTGCAGTGGCGCGATCTCAGCTCACTGCAACCTCCTCCACCTCCTGGGTTCAAGTGATTAGGCCTCAGCCTCCCAAGTAGCTGGGATAACTGGTGTGCCCACCACACCTGGCTAATTTTAAATTTTTAGTAGAGATGGGGTTTCACCATGTTGGTCAGGCTGGTCTTGAACTCCTTACCTCAAGTGATCCACTCACATTGGCCTCCCAAAGTGCTGGGATTACAGGCATGAGCAACCATGCCCGACCTTTTCACTCTATTTTAAATTTGTATTTTTACTAGTACAGGTGAAATTGAACATCTTTTCATTTGTTTAACATCATTTGTTTATTTTTTTCCATGAACTATCCTTTCTATCTACCATTTGTCCAGCTTTTTAATTCTTAATTTCTAAGAGTTCTTTATATATTAGCATTATTAGCCCTTTATGATATGTTGTAAGTGTTTTCTTTCAGTATGTCATTGATCTTTTGACTTTCATTACGGTACACTGGCAACAACATTGTCTTTTAAAGAATACAATAGTAAATAATGTATACATTTGAATGTAAATGAACAATGCACTACTCTCAGAAGGTAAAATTCAACTTTTATTTGAATATCTCATGAGATTCCGGAGAAAATTATAAATAGCTTATTGTACCTACTAAAATGATTCTTTGAAATGTGATTAAGTTTGAAGATAATTGTTATTTTCTAAAATAATAAAAATAGCTGGGCGCGGTGGCTCACACCTGTAATCCCAGCACTTTGGGAGGCCGAGGCAGGTGGAGTTTGAGACCAGCCTGACCAACATGGTGAAACCCTGTCTTTACTGAAAATACAAAACATTAGCCAGGTGTTGTGGCAGCCTGTAATCCTAGCTACCTGGGAGGCTGAGGCAGAGAACTGCTTGAACCCAGGGTGTGGAGTTTGCAGTGAACTGAAATACTGCCATTATACTCCAGCCTGGGCAACAAGAGTGAAACTCCATCTCAAAAAAAATAAATAAATAAATAAAAAAGAAAGAAAGTAAAAAGCTTTAATGAAAACTATGAGTAGAAGGTTTTATGATACCATATAAGACTATGAATTTCTAGCATGAAGGTTTAGGTCTTATAAGATTTCATTTTGAGGGCCAGTTGCAGTGGCTCATGCCTGTAATCCCAGCACTTTGGGAAGCCAAGGTGGGCAGATCACCAGAGGTCAGGACTTTGAGACTAGCCTGGCCAACATGGCGAAACCCGTCTCTAATAAAATACATAAAGATTAGCTGGGTGTGGTGGTGGGCACCTGTAATCTCACCTACTGGGGAGGCTGAGGCAGGAGAGTCAGTTGAACCTGTGAGGCGGAAGTTGCAGTGAGCAGAGATTGTGCCCCGGCCCTATAGACTGGGCGACGGAGCAAAACTTTTTCTCAAAAAAATGATTTGGTTTGGGAAACCAACTCTTCTCTCATCGAGTTGAAAATTACAGTTGATTCTGATTATTTGCAGTAGTTCTGTGAAGTCACTGATAATACATAATTAGTAAATAAGCCTTGCTCCTAGGGGAAATACAATACAGGGTTAAGTTCTTTCTTGCAAGTCTGTGGTCAGAACATTTTCATTATTTCATGAATACATAATCTTGTTTTATGTATGTTTCTGCTTAAAGATGCTTTATTTATTTATTTTTAAGACGGGGTTTCACCATGTTGGTCAGGCTGGTCTTGAACTTCTGACCTCAGGTGATCTGCCCACCGTGGCCTCCAAAGTGCTTGGATTACAGGCGTGAGCCACCACACCCAGCCAAGACGCTTTATTTAATATGTATTGGTGATTCATTAACATTGAACTCATAGCCAACAGCAATATAACTCTTACCTGTAAAAAAACTTACCTAACACTTTACTTTCTTTATAAGGAACATAGCAGTCTTCCTGCACTTGGGAACACTAGACGGCACTATACTTAGGGGACTTTTTTTTTCTTTTTGATACAGAATCTCACTCTGTTGCCCAGGCTGAAGTGCAGTGGCGTTTGCTACATACACAGTCTCCACTTTCTTACCTCTTATTTATTCTTTTTTTTTCTTCTGAGACTGAGTCTCACTCTGTTTCCCAGGCTGGAGTGTAGTGGTGCGGTCTCGGCTTACTGCAACCTCTGCTGCCTGGGTTCAACTGATTCTCCCACTTCATCCTCTCAAATAGCTAGGATTAAAGGTGTGTGCCACCATGCCCAGCTAATTTTTGTATTTTTATTACAGATGGAGTTTTTCTATGTTGGCCAGGCTGGTTTGAACTGACCTCAGGTGATCCGCCCACCTCAGCCTCCCAGAGTGTTGAGATTACAGGCATGAGCCACTGCGCCCAGCCTCTTTGGGGACATTTTAAATAGTGAAATTACCAGTAAAAAGCACAGAAATGAAAAATGTGGCACTAAACGACCATGAAAAAGACGATTGTTTACAGTGTAAGCTAAAACAAGAAGGCAAGAGCGTTGCCTTGAGAACATGTGCTTTATGCAATTCACTTTTTGTTGCTCTATGTATGTCTGCAAATGACCATGAAAGTAAAGCCAATACCGATTTGGGGGTCACAAATAAACTTTAGGGAGTAGGCAGAATCCATGAGTAATGATCGACTAAATTTGCTTTTTTGATGTAAATATATTTCTCTAAAAAGGATTAAGTTGGTTGCTTGAGACAATTTGAGAAGATTGAATCACTAGGGTATAACATACTTTCATGAAGTTTAATGCAAAATTAGAGAAGAATAAATTTTGCCACCAATTTAGAATGTGTGAAAGTGTTAAAAAAAATCTCCAAATTTTTTTGTGAGATAATTGTATATAGCTTAGAAACGTTAATTTAGAATGTTATTCTGTAGCAAAGGCAGTAAAGGAAAACATCAGTTTCCATCCAGTATTTTTAAAAAACTTTTTAGAAATGTCAAGTTCCAAAATGACTTTTTATTTTATTCTGAATTTTAGCAGGAAAATAATGAAGTCATAAATAGCAATTGCCTAAAAATGAAGTTTACACTAGTTATAGCTGTGATTTTTTTATAGTAATTATCATTTTAAAATTTGTCTTTTTGTGATTTTAGATTTATAAAAAAAAAATCTTTTTTTTTTTTTTGAGATGGAGTTTCACTCTTGTCCCCCAGGCTGGAGTGCAATGTATGATCTCAGCTCACCGCAACCTCTGCCTCTCTGGTTCAAGCAATTCTCCTGCCTCAGCCTCCCAAGTAGCTGGGATTACAGGCATGCACCACCACAGCTTGCTAATTTTTGTAATTTTAGTAGAGACAGGGTTTCACCATGTTGGCCAGGCTGCTGTCAAACTCCCAGCCTCAAGTGATCCGCTGGCCTGAGCCTCCCAAAGTGCGAGGATTACAGGTGTGAGCCTCTGCGCCTGGCCAAAAAATCCTATTTTTAAAGGGATACCTGATAAGGTGGCAAAACTAGCCACCCTGCACTCCTTTCTATTCTGCATGCTTGCCATCTTTTCTGCCTCAGAGTTTGATATTCAGCCTTTTACCTGAACACTTTTACCCTTGTCATGGCTGAGTTTTTTCTTGAAGTCTCAACTTAAATGTTACCTCCCATGAGAAAATTTCCTGACCCCTGTATCAAAAATTGTTCTGTATCATATCACTGTTCGATGAGATGCCATTTTGTATCATAATCTGAATTTATCTGGTTTATTATTTGTCTACTGTGTCTCTTAAGGATTTTTTTTTTTTAAAATTTTGTCTTATTCACTGTTATTTCCCTAGTGCCTGGCACATTGTACTTAGGAAATACTTGTTGAGTGAATATTTTAGAATGTAGAATTTTTTTTTCCTAAGCCATAGCCAAAATGGATTTCAGATAGACTAGAAATACTGCCGGTCGCGGTGGCTCAAGCCTGTAATCCCGGCACTTTGGGAGGCCGAGGCGGGTGGATCAGCAGGTCAAGAGATCGAGACCATCCTGGTCAACATGGTGAAACCCTGTCTCTACTAAAAATACAAAACATTAGCTGGGCATGGTGGCGCATGCCTGTAATCCCAGCTACTCAGGAGGTTGAGGCAGGAGAATTACCTGAACCCAGGAGGCAGAGGTTGCTGTGAGCCGAGATCGCGCCATTGCACTCCAGCCTGGGTAACAAGAGTGAAACTCTGTCTCAAAAAAGAAATAACGCCAAGTGCTTTTTTTCAGTGCTGTTTTTTTTTTTTTTCTTTTTTTTGTAGACATAGTCTTACTCTGTCAGCCAGGCTGGAGTGCAGTGGTGCCATCTTGGCTCACTGCAACCTCCACCTCCTGAGTTCAAGTGATTCTTCTGCCTCTGCCTCCCAAGTAGCTGAGATTACAGTTGTGCACCACCAGGCCTGGTTAATTTTTGTATTTTTAGTAGAGACAAGGTCTTGCCATATTGGCCAGGCTGGCTTGAACTCCTGGGCTTAAGTGATCTGCCTGCCTTGGCCTCCCAGAGTTCTGGGATTACAGGAATGAGCTGTCATGCCTGACCTTGCTTTTCTTTTCTGTGGTTGCACATAGCAACAGTATACTGGGAGTCTTGACTTTCTTGTTCCTAACAGTTGTCCAGTACTTCATTTTTAGCATTTTTAGTATAGGTTAATAACTAATGGTTTAGTATTTATTTTTTAATTAGTATAAAAAAGGAATACAAGGAAAATTCCTACTGTTGACTTAGAAAGTAAACAAAAGGGCTTTTATTCTAAAGATTTTTAAATTTTTATCATAAAAATGTTTTAATCTAAACAGAACAGTACAGTGAATCCTCAAATAACTACATTCCAGATTAAACAATTACCAAAGTTTAAGTTATATTCCTTGTCTCAGTTTTAGGAATAAGTTAAATTTTAGAGTACTGCTATATGTAAAAATGACATGATCATTTCTTTTCACCGTTACAGTGAGGAAACCATTTACTACAGTAGTTTCACGAAAGTCTCCTCATCTGCACAAGGATTCTCAACAGGTACAGGTTTTTTTTCTAAGAGTATGTTCTTTTATTTTGATATGAATGTTCTGTAATTTGTAATAGGATTATAGTAACACAGTCCCAAGCTATCTTGGTTCATGACCCCTACTGTATCGTAGAAATTTTTCATTGCATCCATCAGCCAAAAGAAATACCTAACAGTTTCATTTATTATGTAGTTAGTAGTATTAAGTAACTTATTTCCTAGTAACTTTGTAAGCATTTTGTTTGTTAAAAATCACTGTTACTGGATCACTTTTACACTATTGGTGGGAGTGTAAATTAGTTCAACCATTGTGGAAGACAATGTGGTGATTCCTCAAGGACCTAGAAATAGAAATTCCATTTGACCCAGTAATCCCGTTACTGGGTATATATCCAAAGGATTATAAATCGTTCTATTATAAAGACATATGCACACTTATGTTCATTGCGGCACTGTTTACAATAGCAAAGACCTGGAACCAACCCAAATGCCCATCGATGATAGACTGGACAAGGAAAATGTGGCACATATACACCATGAAATACTATGCAGCCATAAAAAATGATGAGTTTGTGTCCTTTGTAGGGACATGGATGAATCTGGAAACCATTATTCTCAGCAAACTGACACAAGAACAGAAAATCGAACACTGCATGTTCTCATTCATAGGCAGGTGTTGAACAATGAGAACACATGGACACAGGGAGGGGAGCAACACACACTGGGGTCTGTTGCGGGGGGAATAGGAGAGGGACAGTCAGGGGTAGAGAGATTGGGGAGGGATAACATGGGGAGACATGCCAGATATAGGTTACAGGGGGATGGAGGCAGAAACCACATTGCTATGCATGTACCTATGGAACAATCCTGCATGTTCTGCACATGTACCCCAGAACCTGAAGTGCAATAAAAAGAAAAAAA
>NW_022437027.1:48256-51081 GCF_009761245.1 Sapajus apella
TCATGCTCTTCTGAATATATGTATTAACCAAAAAAAAAAAAAACACCACATATTACTAATGGAATATACACCTCTGTTGAGCACTATACAACTTTTTAAATCTTGGAATAGATTAGGTAACACCACCTTATTTCTTGTTACACATTGATTTTTTCATGGTAATTGCTTTTTATCATAGCAGTTTCTCAGAATCCAACTTCACAAAACATGATGTCATTGAGGGATATGTAGCAAGAACTGATGTTGAAATAGACCTGGAGCTAGTAGTTGATTCAGTGTCAGACAAACGTCAAGTGACACTGTTTCCCTACATGTAAAACATCTTGTGGAGTTCCTGTGAGTTCATTGTGCCACCCCAGAGTACCTTATTGTGCAGTTTGGGAACCAAACCACAGTAGTTATATAAAAAATAATGGTTCTAGGGCTGGGTGAGGTGGCTTATGTCTGTAATCCCAGCACTTTGGGAGGCCAAGGTGGGCGGATCACCTGAGGTGGGGAGTTTGAGACCAGCTTGACCAAAATGGATAAACCTGTCTCTACTAAAAATACAAAATTAGCTGGGTGTGGTGGCACATACCTGTAATACCAGCTTACTTGGGAGGCTGGGGCAGGAGAATCACTTGAACATGGGAGGCGGAGGTTGCAGTGAGCCGAGATTGCACCACTGCACTCCAGTCTGGTGACAGAGTGAGACTCTGTCTCAAAAAAAGAAAAAAAAAAAGTTCTAATTAGGATGAATTGAAATTCTAGGATAAATCATCTAGATTAGTGTTTCTCAGTGGGGATGTCGTTAGTACTTTAGAAGGGTCACTTCTACAGACATGTTTGGAAAAAAAGCAAGTAGAATGTTTCACTTACTCCATTTTATTTTTTATTTTTATTATTATTTTTTGAGACAGAGTCTTGCTCTTTCGCCAGGCTGGAGTGCAGTGGCACAATCTTGGCTCACTGCAACCTCCATCTCTCAGGTTCAAGTGATGCTTCTGCCTTAGCCTCCCGAGTAGCTGGGATTACAGGCATGTGCTACCATGCCTGGCTAATTTTTGTATTTTTAGTAGAGATGGGGTTTCACCACGTCGGTCAGGCTGGTCTCCAACTCCTGACCTCGGGTGATCTGCCTGCCTCAGCCTCCCAAAGTACTGGGATTACAGGCATGAGCCACCATGTCCGGCCTCACTTGCCTCCATTTTATGTCTTACTTTATTTTCTATGTTACTGGTCCTTTCTTCCCTCCTTTTAATAATCTTGATTTTTTTTCTTTTTTTTCTAAATATAGAAAACAGGAAAAAACCTCTCAGAATTTTTATTAATGTTTCCAGATTTTTTTGTGTGTGTGCAGTTAAAAAAATATGGTTAGATTGTTGTGTATAAATAGCTTTATATCCTTTCCCCTTAATATCATTGTATTATCTCACGTTATTAATAATTCTTCTTAAACATACGTTTTAAAGGTTATTTACCATCCATCCTATGGCTTTCTTGTGCTTTGGACAAACAGTTCTCTATTTTGGTCATTTAAATAATTTTCAGCATTTTGCTATCATAAGTAACACTTTAATAAATGTTTTTGCACATAAATCATTGAAGTTTTTTCCTTAGATTTGATTCCAGAAGTAGAACTAATTATTTAGAAGGCTAGGAACAACTGTCTTTCTTAGGTTCTTGATATTTTCTTTTTTTTTTTTTTTTTGAAACGGAGTTTCACTCCGTTGCCCAGGCTGGAGTACAGTGGTGCAATCCTGGCTCTCTGCAGCCTCCGCCTCCTGGATTCAAGCGATTCTCCTGCCTCAGCCTCCTGAGTACCTGACACAACAGGCACATGCCACCATGTGCAGCTAAGTTTTGTATTTTTAGTAGAGACGGGGTTTCTCTGTGTTGGCCAGACTGGTCTCAAACTCCTGATCTTAGGCGATTCACCCGCCTCGGCCTCCCAGAGTGCTCCCAGAGTGGGATTATAGGCATTAGCCACCATGCCCGGCCATGATATTTTCAAATATAAAAATTTTAATGTTTTACAATTAGAATATTTATTTTACTTCAATTTTACTAGTACTGCTGAGAGCTTTTTAAATTCTTGCTAAGTGACAGTACTGTTTCATTAGGATTTTAGTTTTTATTTATTTTTTTCTGAGACAGGATATTTCTCCGTTGTCCAAGCTGGACTGCAGTAGTGTGATTGGCTCCTGCAGCCTTGACCTCCTGGGCTCAAGTGATACTCCTGCCTCAGCCCCCTGAGTAACTGGGACTACAGGTGCATGCCACCACACAGATGGGGTTTCACTATGTTGCCCAGGCTGGTCTCAAATTCATGGGCTCAAGCAATCCTCCAGTCCCAGCCTCCAAAGTGTTGGGATTACAGGTGTGAGCACAATGCCTGGCCAGTTTTTATTTCATATTAGTGATGGTGTTCTAGTATTCCTTAAGTCTAATAGAAATTTATATTTTTATTTTCTAAATTATTATTGCTTATTGGTTTAACTTATATTAATATTCTATTCCTAAGATACTAAAAGAAGATAAAGTTGAACTAAGTGAACCACTTCAGTCTTTGCAGGTAAGTTATCATTTAAAGTATGAATTAGCCAAATTATATTTGTATATATATTTTTATATATAGGTATGGCATATAATTTTAAGTTTGTAAATAAATTTAAGTTTATATTACATATTGTCAGTTTTTGAAATCATTTGTACTAATATTCATTTAGTATAAATGTACTATAAGATCAATATAATTTGGTTAAATAACAAATTCTTTTTTTTTTTTTTTTTTTTTTTGACGGAGTCTCACTCTGTCACCAGTCTGGAGTAGTGGTGCGATCTCA
>NW_022437027.1:51091-53920 GCF_009761245.1 Sapajus apella
GCCACCATGCCCAGCTAATTTTTGTATTTTTAGTAGAGACGGGGTTTCACCATGTTGGCCAGGATGGTGTCGATCTCCTGACCTCATGATCCGCCCACCTTGGCCTCCCAAAGTACTGGGATTACAAGTGTGAGCCACTGTGCTCAGCCTAAATAACAACTTCTTTACCATGAAGTTAATTTTGCAAATCTGCAACATTACCAAACCCATGAGTCATTGACAATTGCCCCTATAGCTCTGTTGCCTAAAACAGAACAAAATAAAACAAAAATATCTGTATTATGGTTTCTTACCATTTTTTATCTTTACGTAACAAGATTATACATATAAAATTATAATTAGCAACTGCATAATTTAGCTTACAAATGATCATATTCTTTTTTTCACTTGAAGAAATCAGGTTTAAAATTTTTAAAAGATAGGTATCACAAAGCACAAACTACAGATAAACACTATCACTATTTTTTCCCTTAAAATGAGTTGCCACTTAAATATCACACATTTTTTAAAAGTCTGTTGAAGGTGGGAACAGTGGCCCGTGTCTGTAATCCCAGCTACTCAGGAGGCTGAGGCAGGAGGATTGTTTGAGCTGAGGACTTACAGTCCAGCCTGGGCAACATCATGAGACATAGTGTAATCTTCCTCTTATTAACAAGACAACAAAAATATGCTGTCATTCCACAGTAATGAAAAGGTCTTAACCTTTTGGAATAAAAATTATTTAAATCTGCTTTTAGCTTGAAAATAGGAATACATTTGTATTTTTGTAATGTTTCTTTTTTTTCTCTTTTTTCAGACAGGTTCTTATTCTGTCACCCAGACTAGAGTGCAGTGACACAATCACAGCTCACTGCAGCCTTGGCCTCCTGCACTCAAGGCATCCTCCTCCTTCAGCCTCCCAAGTAACTGGAACCACAGGTGTACAGTACCATGCCTGGATAATTATTTGAAGAGATGGAGTCTGACTGTATTGTTCAGGCTGGTCTCAAACTCCTGGCCTCAAGCGATCCTCCCACCTCAGCTTCCCAAAGTGCTGGGATTATAGGCTGCACCCAGCCTATAATGGCTCTTTTTGACTACAATACTCTGAAACAACCTCTCACCAAAATATAGATTGTTTTTAATGCCACTTCCGCCTCATTTTTGAAAGTGTAATTAACTACACATTGCAAAAGAACTATTCCAACAGAGAATTTTGAAAACTGTATATTAGAAAATTGTAATTCTGGCTGGGCACAGTGGCTCACATCTGTACTTCCAACACTTTAGGAGGCCAAGACAGGAGTATCATTTGAGGCGAGGAATTTGAGATCAGCCTGGGCAATACAGTGGGACTCCATCTCTAAAAAAAATTTTGAAAATAAGAATAATTAGCTGGTGTGGTGGCACATGCCTTTAGTCTCAGTTACTCAGGAGGTTGAAGCAGGAGGATTACTTGAGCCCAGAGGTCAAGGCTACAGTGAGCAATGATTGCGCCACTGCACTCCAGCCTGGGTGGCAGAGCAAGACTCTGTGTCTAAAAAAAAAAAAAAAAAAAGAAAGAAAAGAAAAGAAAATTCTAATTCCAAAATATAGATTCAATATTTTTAAGAACTACTTGGTTGGCAGTTGTGTTTATATATAAGTGTTATTAAAGGAAAGTGGCCATTATTTGAAGAATAGACTACCTCTTCGGTCTGTTAGGAAAGCGTTTTTTCTCCATATTTGTTAAACATTTAAACAATTATTTTTGTAGTTCAATTCATTTTCTGTGTCTATCCAAATCTTATGAAAAATTCTGGTTATTTTGTATATTGCTTGATGAACTAAAAATGAGTTGTTACTGTTATCAATATCGTTTTGTGATTGCTAGATGATTCGTTTTTCAAATAGTCAGTTACACTGTTTCCATTTTTCTTCCTTTTATTTCTTACTAATTTAAAAATAAATGATCTACATTACCATAGTGTTAGGTTTGACAGGAGATTTATTATGTACACGGCAATTTTTTCTAGTGTTCAAAGATTTAATTAAAAATTTAGAATCAGAGTTTTCTAATATGGTACGTTTTCAAATTACTTATCCACTAGAGTACCCCTTTGCCAGGGAGAGATGATTTGTATGTTTGTGTAGAGAAAAGGAAGATAGAGATGGCAAGTGTGTTTTTACAGGGCAAACTTCAGTTTTGCAATTATTTTTCCATCAAAATCATGAACCACTTGTGAAACTATTCTAGCTAACGATAACTTACTGATGTTTTATTCTAGTTCCCTTCCTTGGGAAGTAAAGAAGAGACTGCTTTTCTAGCTGTTATTCCTAAACAAACAGAGAGGAAAATCTGTGATCTTAAGGTAAAATTTGGGAAGAACATCAGTTTCTCTAGCAAATTATATTTTCTCTGTTTTTTTTTTTTTAACTCAAGTATCAGAGTTTTCACAGGCAGAAATTTAGTAGCATAATAAATGATTCTGGCTTTAAGAACAAGAAAAACTAATTGACTCCTGCCCCCCTTTTTGGTCTTGAACTTTCTCTATACTACTAATGAGCTAGTAATACAGTGTTTACAGTATCCTTCCATACATAGGGTACATTAGGGGTTAGACACAAAGCCATGTAGAGTACAATTAATGAATACTCTGTGGGGAACAAAATGAATGTCTTTATAGCTTTTAACTTATTATAGTCTATTCTACCATTTATACTTCTGAGTATATAGAAGTATATATAACCAAGCTCTAAGTAGTGCTACCTATTCTATATAAAAAATTAACAGACAACAGCATAAAAATGTAAATAGGAGTTCTACTCCTAAAACCCAAGACATCTCTGGAAGAGATCTACATGGTGGTA
>NW_022437027.1:58920-68901 GCF_009761245.1 Sapajus apella
TCCTCCTCATTTTTTAATTGATGTGCTTATGCTTTAAAAAATTTGTTGTAATTCTTTATGTAATTTGGATACCTTCTCAGTGTCAATTGTATGCTCTGCAAATATCTTTCCTGACCCTTACTTTCCTTTTCACTCTTAATGGTTTCTTTGATGAATCAAAGTTTGTCTTTTTTGTTTGTTTGTATTTTTGAAACAGAGTCTTAATTCTGTCACCCAGGCTGGAGTGTAGTGCATGAACATGGCTCATTGCAGCCTCGACTTCTTGGGCTCAAGCAACCCTCCTGCCTCAGACTCCCAAGTAGCTTGCACTACGTGTGCCCAATACTACACCCAGCTTATTTATTTATTTATAGATAAGGTCTTGCTCTGTCGCACAGGCTAGAGTGCAGTGGCGTGATCTCAGCTCACTGCAACCTTTGTCTCCTGGATTCAAGCAATCCTCCTGCCTCAGCCTCCTGTGTGGCTGGGATTCAGGCATATGCCATCATGCCTGGCTAACTTTTTGTATTTTTAGTATGTTGTATGTAAATTTGAACTAGCTTAACAATTTGCTGTGTTGACCAGGCTGTTTTCAAACTCCTGGCCTCAAGTGATCTGCCTGCCTCAGCCTCCCAAAGTGCTGGGATTACAGGCAGGAGCCACCACGCTCGGCTGCCCGGCTAATTTTAAATTTTTTTTAAGAGATGGGACCTCACCAAGTTGCACAGGCTGGTTTCAAACTCCGGGGCTCAAACGATCCTCCTGCCTCAGCCTCCCAAAGTGTTGGGATTATAGGTGTGAACCATCACATCTGGCCTAGTTTATAATTTTTTATTTTTATTTTTGGAGATGGAATCTTGTTTTGTTGCCCAGGCTGGAGCGCAGTGGTGTGATTTGGCTGACAGCAACTTCCACCTCCAGGGTTCAAGTGATTCTCCTGCCTCAGCCTCCCACGTAGCTGGGATTACAGGTGCCTGCCACCATGCCCTAATTTTTGTATTTTTAGTAGAGACAGTGTTTCACCATGTTGGCCAGGTTGGTCTCGAACTCCTGACCTCATGATCTGCCTGCCTCAGCCTCCCAAAGTGTTGGGATTATAGGCATAAGCCACTGTGCCTGACCCTAGTTTATCATTTTTAATGTAATATAATTTATTTGTTATTTCCTTTACAATTAGTGCTTTTGTATCTTGTTTAAGAAATCTTTCTCTGGCCAGCGCAGTGGCTCACACCTGTAATCCCAGACTTGGAGGGGCTGAAGCAGGAGGATCACTTAAGGTGAGGACTTCAAGACCAGCCTGGGCAACACAGTGAGACTCTGTCCCTACAAAAAAAATTTTTTTTTAATTAGTTAGATGTCATCATGTGCATCCGTAGTCCCAGCTACTAAGCAGGCTGAAGGAGGAGGATTGCTTGAGCCTGGGAGGTTGAGGCTGTCTTGAGCCATCCATGATCATGCCACTGTACTGGGTGACAGAGTGAGACCCAGTCTCAAAGAAATAAAATCTTTCTCTACTTCAAGATCATGAAGATATTTGCTCATATTATCTTGTGAAGCTTTATTAATTTACATTTTACATTTCGATCTACAGATTACCTGTAATTGATTTTTATGTATTGAGTACAGTTTATGTAAAGTTACATGTTTTCTCCATATGAATATTCAGTTGACTCAGCACCATTTATTGAAAAATTGATTTTTCTTTATTCCTTTGCCATGAATCAAGTATTTATACATTATGGGTCTCTTGTTAGTTTCTCTTCTGATTTATTGGTTGGTAATTTCAGAAGTCACAAAGTATGTGTTTTCTGTCTTTTTTCTTTTTTTTTTAATTTTTTTTTTAGACAGAATCTCACTTTGTTACCCAGGCTGGAGTGCAGTGGCATTATACAGGCTTATTGCCAATTTTGTATTTTTAGTAGAGATGGGGTTTTACCATGTTGGTCAGGCTGGTCTTGAACTCTTGACCTCAGGTGATCTGCCTGCCTTGGCCTCCCAAAGTGCTGGAATTACAGGCGTGAGCCACCATGCCCGATTGCTTTCTACATGTCTTTAAATCTTCCCACCTTATTCTTTTCATTTTTTTTACATTTGTGTATACATTTAGAACTAGCTTAACAATTTTCACACATACACACAAACAAGCTGGGAATTTGGATGAAATTTCATTGTGCATATCAATTTTGAGGAGAATTAACATTTTTACAATATGTTACTGATAAATTTTTAATATTATAAAAATATTTTCTTCTATTTGTTTCAATCTGCTGCAGTATCTCCTAGTAATTTTTATAATTTTGGTATAGAGGTTCTCTGTATATTATTTGCATATTTGATTTGTAGGAGTTTTTTGCTCTTTATATACTAAGAAAATGAGCCCTTTGTCATTTTTCTCCAATATATTAGTGCTTTAACTCTGATTTTTTTTAATTTTTTTTTTGAGAAGGAGTCTCACTCAGTTGTCCAGGCTGGAGTGCAATGGCGTGGTCTCGGCTCACTGCCAACCTCTGCTTCCCAGGCTCAAGTGATTCTCCCACCTTAGCCTCCTGAGTAGCTGGGACTACAGGTACACACCACCGAGCCTGGCTAATTTTTAAAGTTTTTATAGAGATGGGGTTTTACCATTTTGCCTAGACTGATTTAGAACTCCTGGGCTCAAGCAATACACCTGTCTTGGCCTCCCAAAGTGTTGGGATTCTAGGCATTTGACACTGTGCCTGGCCTGATTATGATTTTTCTAAAATTGAATGTTTTAGCTTACATAATCAAATCTGTCAGTGTTTTTTTGTGATTTCTGGAGCCCAGAACTCTTTTAAGTATTCACTTAATGTTTTTTATTAATAAAAACATTATTATTAATTAATAATAAAAGCACCTTGATGCTTTTATTGACTATTATTATTTTGCACTTTCTTTAAAAAGAGCTGATGATTACAGGGGCTAGAGTGGCTACAGTAAAATTAGTTGTTTCTGAATCCCTCCTTTATATTCTTCCAGGTGCCTATTATATTAACAACTATATTACAATTTTACGATAAATATATGTTCAATGTTTCCTTATTATAAATGTTTTAATATTTTTACTGCTGAGCCAACTGGTGGACTATTATTACCTTTTCTTCCCTTTATAACTTTTGGCTTTTTCTTGGTTTGTAATTGTCTCTTTTTAAAATTGGCTTAGTGTTCTTTGAATATTGGGGCAAAGTTTTGCCATACCCTCCAAAAGCTTTATAAAATACTTTTTAATACAGGAATTCATATAAACTTTTCAGATACTTTGTGTCCGTTCCATTATTTTCCTATGGCATCTTTTCCGGGTTTTTCATCTGCCTGCTTCAGTATGCACTGTATAATTGACATCTTGAGAATGCCCTTTGCTGCTTTCCTGGCATGGGTTGCTTACATTTTGAACACTACGTCTCCTTTCTTGTTATGCTGGAGTACATCTTTGAGTACCTCCCAAGAAAGAGAGCAAGGGACATAAAATTTGGGGGACTTTGCATGTTGAAAAATGTTCTTTTTTGCTTTCATACTTGATTGATATTTTGACTTAGTATAGAATTTGGATATGATCTACTTTTTTATTTTTTTAGTGTGTGTATGTGTAAGTTTTGAGACAGAATCTGGCTCTGTTGCCCAGGTCTGAGTGAAGTGGCACAAACTCAGCTCACTGCAACCTCCACCTCCCAGGCTTAAGTGATTCTCCTGCCTCAGCCTCCTGAGTAGCTGGGACCACAGGCATGTACTACCACGTCCAGCTAATTTTTTTTTGGTATTTTTAGTAGAGATGGGGTTTGCCATGTTGGCCAGGCTGGTCTTGAACACCTGACCTCAAATGATCCACCCACCTCAGCCTCCAAAAGTGCTGGGATTACAGGAGTGAACCATTGCGCCTGGCTTCTTTTTAAATTTAAATTTAACAGTGCCTTCTCTCTCTAGAATTATTATTATTATTTGATACAAGGTCTCACTCTGTTGCCCAGGCTGGAGTACAGTGGCACGATTATAACTCATTGTAGCCTCAAAGTCCTGGGCCCAAGCCATCCTCCTGCCTCAGCCTCCTGAGTAGCTGAGACTATAGATGCACACCTGGCTAATTTTTAAAAACTTTTTCTAGAGATGCGGTCTTTCTTTGTTGGCTGAGCAGGTCTCAAACATCTGCCCTCAAGTGATCCTACCACCTCAGCCTCCCAAAGTGCTGGGATTACAGGTGTGAGCCTTAGTGCCTGGTCTCCCTCTAGAAATTTGTTTTTCCTTTTTGAGATGGAGTTTGGCTCTGTCACCCAGGCTGGAGTGCAGTGGCGTGATCTCAGCTCACTGCAACCTCTGCCTCCCGAATTCAATTGATTCCCTGCCTCAGCCTCTGGAGTAGCTGGGACTACAGGCATGTACCACCACACCTGGCTAATTTTTGTATTTTTAATGGAGACTCAGTTTCACCATCTTGACCAGGCTGGTCTCAAACTTCTGACCTCAAATGACCACCTACCTCAGCCTCCCAAAGTGCTGGCATTTACAGGCGTGAGCTTCTGTGCCTTGCCTAGCAATTTTTAATGACTTTAAAATTCTAGCCATGCGTGACCTCCCAAAGTGCTATATAGTCCCAGCACTTTGGGAGGCTGAGGTGGGCAGATCACCTGAGCTCAGGAGTTGGAGACCAGTCTGGGCAAGGGGGCGAAACCCCATCTCTACACAAAATTAAAAATTAGCCAGGCATGGTGGCATGTGCCTGTAATTCCAGCTATTTGGGAGACTAAGGCAGGAAAATCCCTTGAGTCTGGCAGGCAAAGGTTGCAGTGAGCTGAAATTGTGCCAGTGCGCTCCAGCCTGGGTGACAGAATGAGACCCACTTTCCAAAAAAAAAAAAAAAAAAAATCCTGATATTCTGAAATTTCACCGTGATGTTCTTTCCTTCGGGTTTCATTATACATTGTACTCAGTGGGTCTTTTCATTCTGCAGATACATATCTACTCATCTTATGAAACTTAAAAAAAAATTATTTGTTGATTTTTTTTCTCCAGTGTTTTCTGGATTTTCTTTCTAGAATCTTCTTTCACAAATATTTCAGTCCATTGTATCCTACTTTCAGGTGTGGCCTTCAGTTTCTGAACCATTGTAGGGTTATTGGGGCAAATCAGTTTACTTCTTATTGGGCTTTCCTTTACTAGGTTGGATTTTCTTGATATTGCCAAGTCTATACTATTCTCCATCTTCTTAATATTATATTATAATTCAGGATTACCACTGTTTCTTAGTTTCATCAAAGATGGAGTTTCTGTTTCTGTTTCTCATCCTCTGTATTTTTTGAGAGAAGAATAAAATTTAGAGGTATTCCGTATTGAAAATGAAACTGAAATCTATTATTTTTATTTCTAGTGGTTGTTATCTATATCAGTTGATTATATGCTTTATATCCTGAGTTTACCAAAAATGTTCTAAAACAAAATGATTAGATCTACAAACAGATAAAGTGATTTTTTGAATAAGCGTGACATTGCTTGCACATAAGCAATCTCTGGACTTAAAAAAAAATTCTGTATTCCATCAAATTCTGAGATACTATCACTATATAAAGCACCAGTTTGTTATATAGCACTAAGAACAAAGAGCAGTCACTTAAACATTACACAGTGTTTTATATCCTAGACTTTAGAAACTTTATAAAATGTTTACTGTGGTGAAAATCATATCGTAAAATTTACCTTTTCAACCAGTTCAGTAGTGTTAAGTATATTTACATTGTTTTGAAATAGATCTCTAGAACTTTTTAATATTCACTTAGACTCCTAATGTTATATTTATTGAAAGAATGCTTTTAGGCTTATTTGGGCATATATATATATAGATACATATTCATACACACACACATACACAAACATATGTATATAATTTTGGTAGAGACTGGGTCTTACTGTGCTGCCCAGGCTGGTTTTGAACCCCTATCCTCAAGCGATCCTTCTGCCTTGGCCTTCCAAAGTGCAGGGTTGATAGACGTGAGCCACTATGTTATGCTAGGCACAGCTTTTAATTGTATATTACACTGCTTTGTTTTCTTGCCTTTCTATGAACATAATAATTTTTTGTTTAGGGCTAAATCATAGTATAATCTTTTGAAGACATTTAAACAACAAAATTACTTAGAACATGTTTGATATTAGCAATGTACAAATGAATTCATATTTAAGTGATTATCAGATGAGCAATATGACTAATTTGCATACATTTGCACATGCACAGGCAATGACAACTATGTCACAACTGTTGCCTGTGCTATAGAGATGTAAAAATGTCATCACTTTTAAACTGTTTCCCTATTTCAAAGGTATTAAAACGTAAGAAAAGTGAGTCATAAGAATTGATGAAGGCTGGGCACAGAGGCGCATGCCTGTAATCCTAGCACTTTGAGAGGCTGAGGCAGGCAGATCACCTGAGATCAGAAGTTAGAGATCAAACTGGCAAACATGGTGAAACCCCATCTCTACTAAACATACAAAAATTAGCTGGTTGTGGTGGCATGTGCCTGTAGTTCCAGCTACATGGGAGGCTGAGGCAGTAGAATTGCTTGAACCCAGGAGGTGGAGTTTGCAGTAAGTCAAGATCACGCCACTGCACTCCAGTCTGTGCTACAGACTGAGACTCTATATCAAAAAATATAAAAAAAGAATTGATGAACCATAATTACTATGCTTTCCATGAATAGAATTGGCTTCATAATGTTTCCATTTTTCTGTGTCTCAAATTATAATAAACTGTATATACATGTGTACATACATAGATACACGTATAAATATGTGTACACACATACTTTTTCTTTTTACTAAATAAACTGATAAGTAGGTCTCTGTTTTCTAGTTTGCAGATAAAGAAAACTTTCCAAAAGGAGGTACTAGCTTTAACATTGAAGACAATTTTAAAGTGCTATCTGGGTCTGAGAAGGACTCAATTGAAAATGATTGTAAGTAAAATATAACGTTAAAAAAATAGGTGACGTTGAACAAACTGTTATGTAAAAATCCTTGCTTTATTTTTCCACAGCAATTTTAGGTTTTTCTCCTAAAGATTCAGAACATTTATATCATTATTTGGATTGTAATTTTAAATCAGCAGAGAAGACTTCATGGGAAGCAAATAAGGTATGATATAAATAGAGCTTTAATAGTTGAGAATAAAAAATTTTTGGTAGTCTCACAAGAAATGAATCTATTAAAATCTAAAAAGATAAAAATCTTAAGACTAGATGATTTATTAAACATGATCAAGAATGTTTATCAATAACTAACTAATAATATTTTTTGGTGATAAATCAGCAGAGTAATTTTTTTATTTTTTTAAGACAGAGTCTTACTCTGTTGCCCAGGCTGGATTGCAGTGGCACAGTCCTGACTCACTGCAACCTCTGCCTCCCAGGTTCAAGAGATTCTTCTGCCTCAGCCTCCCAAGTAGCTGGGACTACAGGCACCCATCACCACACCTGGCTCATTTTTGTATTTTTAGTAAAGATGGGGTTTCACTGTGTTAGCCAGGCTGGTCTCAAACTCCTGACCTCAGGTGATCTGCCTACCTCAGCCTCCCAAAGTGCTAGGATTACATGTGTGAGCCATGGCACCTGGCCTGCAGAGTAATTTTTGCTAGAATCTAACAAAATGTAGATGACTGCTTTCTTTGTTATTTGAAGATGCTTTGATCTTTGCAATATGACAGGAAATGAGACATGCATAATTAGAAAGGAAGAAATAGAATTAAAATAACCAATTAAAACTTAGAAGTTGAGGAGGGGTTTTTAGAAAGGAAATGAAGACAAGATAAACTTGAAAAATTAGGTTGGGTGTGGTGGCTCACGCCTGTAATCCCAGCACTTTGGGAGGCTGAGGTAGGTGGATCACTTGAGGTCAGGAGTTCGAGACCAGCCTGGCCAACGTGGTGAAACCCCATCTCTACTAAAAATACCAAAAAAAAATTTTTTTTCCCAGGCTCAAGTTCAGTGGTGCCATCTCAGCTCACTGCAGCCTCTACCTCCCAGGTACAAGTGATTCTCATGCCTCAGCCTCCTGAGTCTCCTCCCCTCCTGGGACTACAGACATGCACTACCATGCCAGGCTAATTTTTGTATTTTTAGTAGATCTTCAGGACCAAATCTTAATAACCCAGACCAGTTCAAATCAAAGTCTGACCCATTTCAAATAAATATGAAAGATTTTATGCTTTGTATTTTGCTGTTATTCTTGTTGATTTTAGTAAGTTCTGTCCTTTTTGGAGGAAGTTTTATAGTCTTTGCCCCTACGATAGCTCTGCATGATGTGCTTTACATCATTATTTTTATAATATAGATTACTAGAATTCATTCAAACTAAAGAAAAAATCAGAAGATTTTGGTCCGTAGTTTTGATTCTTCTTTCTGTATAGGTGACATCACCAGAACAAAACATCTGTACATTGAGCCCTGTTTCTACATTTTCTTTGAACTCAAGAGATGAAGACTTCATGGTTGAATTCTCTAAGAAGTCCCTGAAAGCAAGAACTTTACCTGATGATCTTCATTTTCTCCACTTGGAGGGTAGTCGTTACCATATTGCTCTAATATCTGGCTATCCATTTAAGATGAAGGTTTTTTGTTTGAGAGATTATTACACTAAAAATATAGTAGAACCAGATTCACTGTCATACCCCTTGAAGCCTTTCCATAACCTTTCTTCCTTTGAACTTTTTCCATCATAGGTAGCTATTCCAAGTACAATATTCCCTTCTAGCTATCTAGTTCCGTCTTGTTTCTCCTCCCAACTTTGTCACACAGACTCCTGAAAGTATCTTCTACCATTGTCAATATGTTTTACAGCTGTAACTCCAGTGTCTGATCCCTTTACAGCCTCTTCCTGTTCCAGAGGAATGACTCATTGTGACAGTTTCACCAACACCATTGGTTGACCTTAGCATAACCTCTTAGTTTCTCTTTTTGCTTTGGTATCCCAGCATTCCTAGGACTCTGGGTTTTTGTATATTTTGGCTCTTCACTATGAGTCAGCTTCTGCTTCTTAATAAATACAATACTATTCTCTAGGATCCCTTCCACTAAAATTTCTTTTCTTCTCTCTTTTCTTATAATCTTATCAATATATCTTCCCCTGGTTATGAGTTTATTTGGGTGAGGGGTGAGTTGTAGATAATTTTTTTGATTTTGGATGGATGATATAAAAAAAATTGTAATGTTAATTGGTAATTGGGTTAGAGAGGTTTTATGGGTGTGGTTGGTAGAAGGCAACAAGGTAGAGAAGAATCAAATACACGGGAGTGCGTATTCAAGAACAAGTGATATGGCAATGAAATAATAGATGATTTTCACTGTTATACCATGAATCTTTTACTTCTTTAATGGATTTTTAACTTTTCTCAGTGTTGCTTGATCAACTTGTTAGAATTACAACATAGCACTTTATAAAAGAATATTCACTGGCTCACCTACTGCTCTGCTACTTTCCAAATGATCTCCAGAGTGTATTTCCAGCAAAACAGAAACTCTGTCAGGAAGGCACATTATTATAAAATAGGTTCCATAGTAATATCAGATAAAAACTACAAGCTTGCATAATTCTGATACAGTATTATTCATTTGTTTATGTATTCAACAAATATTTATTGCTTCTTAGATTTTTATGAATATATCATTAAAGCTGCTGACACATAGAAGGAATCATTAAACTCCTGCAGACAGAATTTGCTACGAGTTTACCAGAATTTTATCAAGCACTGTTAACTCAAAGCTAAAATCTTTTTCACCCTGAAGGGTAACATAATAATTCATGAGTGTAAAAATATATAAAGGAAGTTACAATCACATAGTCATATAAATGAACCATGAACTTCAGTTTCTGGAGAAAGATTGGAGCAAGTGTAACAATCTAGCCTAGGTTCTCAATAAAAAACTCATCTAGGTTCTCATCCTGACTCTGCCACTTTGTAGTTATGCTACCTCTAAGCTTCTTTTTTTTTTTTTTTTTTTTTTTGGG
>NW_022437027.1:69001-83939 GCF_009761245.1 Sapajus apella
CAGGCTGGAGTGCAATGGCGCAATCTCGGCTCACCGCAACCTCCGCCTCCTGGGTTCAGGCAATTCTCCTGCCTCAGCCTCCTGAGTAGCTGGGATTACAGGCACGCGCCACCATGCCCAGCTAATTTTTTGTATTTTTAGTAGAGACGGGGTTTCACCATGTTGACCAGGATGGTCTCGATCTCTTGACCTCGTGATCCACCCGCCTCGGCCTCCCACAGTGCTGGGATTACAGGCTTGAGCCACCGCGCCTGGCCGCTACCTCTAAGCTTCTGTAAGCTCATTTGTAAAATGAGAATGATGCATTTTTGTTGTTATTTGCTTTAAAATGCTTTGAAAATGTAAGTGGTATATAAATACAATTTAGTAATTAAAAAAAATTCTTAGTTAAGGAGGAAAAGAAAAAGAGTACTTTATCAACCCTAAAAAAGTTTCAGTATATATGAATTAAGCTTTGAAATCTTTATTTTTTGATATTAAAGCCATTAATTTTTTTTAAGGAAATAATATACACATTTTTTTTTTTTCAGAGCAAGTTGTTAATTTTTCCTTTTATATACCCACTGTTTTCTAGAGCCTAGGTGATGACTAGTAGTACATTTTTATTTAATCAACATTCTGTTTTCTTTCAGGAATGAAAAAATCCAGTTCTCTGGAGAATGAGAACCTTCAAAAGCTTTCATTAGTAAGTAGAACCCAGGTTCCACTTATTACTTTGCCACCTACTGATGGACCACCTGACTTAGACTCTCATTCATATATGATCAACTCTAACACATATGAGTCTTCTGGTTCCCCCAAGCTCAACTTGTGTGAAGAGTCAGCAGTTCTTTCTTTTAGTGTTGAGCCTGAGGATCATAATGAAACCTCTTTCTGTGGAGAATCTAGGGAAGTGACTCTAGGGGATGTTTCACTTCTCACCAATATATCTACTCAGAGCAAGTGGCTGAAATATCAAAACACATCCCAATGCAACGTGACTACTCCAAACAGAGTTGATAAGAGAATGACCGATGGCTTCTTTGCCGAGGCTATTTCTGGGATGCATTTTAGAGATACAAGTAAAAGACAGAGCGATGCTATCAGTGAAAGCTCTTTAGACTCTGTGCATTTGCAAATGATAAAAGGCATGCTCTGTCAACAGCAGCAGGATTTTAGCAGTCAAGATTTGGTTTCCAGAAAGAAAGTACTTTCTCTGAATTTAAAGCAGACTTCTAAGACAGAGGAAATTAAAAATGTATTAGGAGGGCCTACCTGCTACGACAGTGTAAAGGATTTACAGGTGAGGAAATGTACCAGCCTTGTAATGCATTTTTCCAAAAGTTATTGTCTGAATTTCAGTAAAAGAATTACCAAAATATACTGCATCAGAGCGATTTGGACAGATGGCTTTTACTTGATCCTAACTCTGAGCTATAGTTACATCACTTTCTTTTACTTAAAATCTCTCCTAATCTTAATGAACATGGAATAAAATGATTTATTTGAAAGTACCTGGTGCAGTTTCTGACACATAATCAATACTTAATAAGTGATAGTTCCTATTTCTGTTTTCGTCACTACTACTGATTGTTTTTAATGATTAAACGATTGTTTTTACTGATTTAATGATTGTTTTTACTTTTGACTGTCAATTGTGTTTGCTGATTAAGTGATCAGTAGGGTAAAGGTGTTATCCTATTTCACATTAGTTGTGAATAATCCTTATTATAGTCATAACCAGAAATAAAGATACATAATGATCCATTCACATCAGTTAACTTTTTCTTAGCAAAAAAGATATAAAAACTTATTAAGGGGCAGATAAGAAAAGTTGCTCTTATTTAGGGTTAAAAGTGCCATTAATAGCTTTTCTTGCTATATTTGGTTTCTCATTTAAAATTTGAAAGTAGTTTTCAAGGATCCTAGAAATCAAAATAAAATAATATTTTTAAAAAATATGTCTATGGGCCGGGCGCGGTGGCTCAAGCCTGTAATCCCAGCACTTTGGGAGGCTGAGGCGGGTGGATCACGAGGTCAAGAGATCGAGACCATCCTGGTCAACATGGTGAAACCCCGTCTCTACTAAAAATACAAAAAATTAGCTGGGCATGGTGGCGCGTGCCTGTAATCCCAGCTGCTCAGGAGGCTGAGGCAGGAGAATTGCCTGAACCCAGGAGGCGGAGGTTGCGGTGAGCCGAGATGGCGCCATTGCACTCCAGCCTGGGTAACAAGAGCGAAACTCCGTCCCAAAAAAAAAAAAAAAAAAAAAAAGTCTATGAAAAATAATTTACTCATTAGTAAATGGTATTTTTCTGGAGTTGTTATCATAACTTGAATTTTCCATTGCAGGAGATAAGTGGCTCTGAGCTATGCTTTCCAAGTGGGCAGAAATTAAAGTCTGCTTATCTTCCCCAAAGGCAAATTCACATACCAGCTGTTTTTCAGTCGCCTGCTCATTATAAGCAGACTTTCACATCTTGCCTCATAGGTATGACTGTTATATTTTTATAGTATTCTGATTGCTGTTTCATATAAGTAATAGAATTGTGAGAGTGTAATATGTTATGTTGTGCATTTTTATAGTAAATTCCTCATTCACGATTTATTTTTCATATGTTGATTCTAGTTTTTGACAATAACTGTTATTCTAATTTCAGATCAAAACTGAGATTTGAAAGTGGGAAATGACAATTTTCTTTTTATTTTTTTTTTTGAGACAGGATCTCACTCTGTCAGGCTAGAGTGCAGTGGAGCAGTCTTGCTCACTGCAACCTTGCCTCCCAGGCTTAAGTGATCCTCCCACCTCCCACAAGTAGTTGGAACCACAGGTGCACACCACCACACCAAGCTAATTTTTGTATTTTTAGTAGAAATGGGGTCTCACCATGTATTTCAGGCTGGTCTCAAACTTCTGGGCTCAAGTCATCCATTCACCTTGGCTTCCCAAAGTGCTTTGATTACAGACATGAGCCACCATGATTGGCCAGTATTATCATGTTTTTCTTTTTCTTTTTCTTGAGATGAAGTCTTGCTCTGTCGCCCAGACTGGAGTGCAGTGGTGAGATCTCAGCTCACTGCAACCTCTGCCTCCCAGGTTCAAGCGATTCTCCCGCCTCAGCCTCCTGAGTAGCTGGGATTACAGGCATGAGTCACCATGCCCAGCTAATTTTTTGTATTTTTAGTAGAGACGGGGTTTCACCATGTTGATTAGGATGGCTTCGATTTCTTGACCTCGTGATCCACCCGTCTTAGCCTCCCAAAGTGCTGGGATTACAGGCATGAGCCACTGTGCCCTGCCCTTTCCTTAGTCTTTTGAGTAGCTGGGACTACAGGTGCGTGCCACCATACCCGGCTAATTTTTTTTGTATTTTTAGTAGAGACAGGGTTTCACTGTGTTAGCCAGGATGGTGTCCGTCTCCTGACCTCATGATCCGTCTGCCTTGACCTCCCCAAAGTGCTGGAATTACGGGCATGAGCCACTGCGCCTGCCCAGTATTATCTTTTTAAAATTAGTTTTTATTTTTTTCTTTTTAACTAGAGCTGTTACAAATGACCTGTTAAATTTAGCAGAAAATACCTTTTAAAAAATGAATATTTATATTATGTATGACTCTGTTAACAGGCTATCAAGTTTAGCTACAAACAGTATATATGTGATGCAAACAAAATTATTTTGTATTTAATTTTCTTCTGTATCTATCTCTCTCTTTTTTTTTTGTAGAACATCTAAATATATTGCTGTTTGGATTAGCACAAAACTTGCACAAAGCTCTCTCAAAAGTTGACATATCATTTTACACATCGTTGA
The DNA here is from genome assembly GCF_009761245.1 of Sapajus apella. Taxonomy (NCBI): domain Eukaryota; kingdom Metazoa; phylum Chordata; class Mammalia; order Primates; family Cebidae; genus Sapajus; species Sapajus apella. The sequence continues at coordinate 72,792 of NW_022437027.1, forward strand.
AGGGAGAGAACCTGAAAAATGTAGAAAATAATGTACCATTCTGTCATCATAGTCAACCTGCAAAACTTGTCATGGTTAAAAAGGAAGGTCCAAATAAGGTATTTTTGCTTCCCCTCCCCCTACCATACCAATACTTGTTTTATAAAGGCTTTAGATACTTATTACTTCATGATAAGCTTAAAGACTGAATCTTGATTAAGAGCATTCTATTTGAGGTGTCAGTACCTAACATGCAGTAAATGCTTAAAGTTTTATTGAAAGAATTATCTGTACTCTAAAATATGAGTTAAGATTAACCTTCAAGTTGCTTAGGAACTTTTTGTGTAGTATTTTTATTTTATTCTTATTCTTATTATTTTCTTAGAGACAGGGTCTCACTATGTCATCCAGGCTGGAGTGCAGTGACATGATCACAGCTCACTGGAGCCTTGAACTTCTGGGCTCAAGCGATCCTCCTGCCTTGGCCTCCCAGAGTGCTAGGATTACAGGCATAAGCCACCGTGCTCAGCTGAAAATTTTATATACTTTTGTAGTTGATAAAATAGGAGGAATATGCCCAAGTTACAGTGAGGTCACTGAGAAGGGGAGTATGTTCCAACCTGAGAGCTTAGGGAATTCAGAAATAGCCTGAAAGAAATGAATATTGAAGCTAGTCTACTATTTAGTCCCTAATACACGTAACAGATAAGGCCAGAGGAATAGAAAAATATGCTGACTTAATTTATATTTTTAATAATATATTATGGAGTAAGTCAGATTAATGAAATGTACATTGATTGATGGCTTGACTCATTGTTGAACTGTGCTTCCATTCATAATACGGTTTCCTTTCACTATTTGCATATCCCACTTCATTGTTAGCTAAGTGTGTAAATTTGGATTTAAATTTAGGTGTCAAAAGCAAAAATTCATAAATAATGGTATAACTGTGGACTCAAATATAATATAGCCACTAAAAGTCTTTGCTTTCTTTTTAAGATTATTTGATAACATAGTTGCCTGCTCATACTATGTTGTTGGGTACAAGGGCTAGGTTACAGAGTAGAAAATGTATCATCTGAGTTTTGTTTTAAAAAAAAGCAAATTACATGTGTTTGTTCTTGTTGGGTTGTGGTGTGTGCACTTAATGTGAATGAGAAAAAAGAATAGAAAGAAATGCATAAGATATTCAGTATTTCTAGACAGTATTCAGGTTGCTTACAGTGGACACTTTAACTCAGAGAAACACATTTTCAAATAAGCTTTTATTCTCAGAATATTGTAATCTTTTCATAAAGAGAAAGTAAATGAAAAAGTAGGTGGTTTTAAATTTTAAGCTAATAATAAGGCTAAGTTGTATATTGACTAATTTACTAGAGTACAATAATGTCAAGCAGTCTTCATAGAAGCCTTGACAAATGCAAGAACAATAGAAAAATAAAAGCATTTTCTTCACTAAATTTTGATCTTTTTTTCTTTCACCTTAGGGTCGTCTCTTTTATACATGTGATGGACCCAAAGCTGATAGCTGTAAATTCTTTAAATGGCTTGAGGACATGACTCCAGGATTAAATATCACACAGGAAGGAGCTCGACCTGGCATGGTTTTAAGTGACATTAAGAGTATTGGCTTGTACTTAAGAAGTCAAAAGATACCACTCTATGAGGAATGCCAGCTTTTGGTGAGGTACGTTTTATAGTATGAAATAATTACGTGTGATTTTATAGGAGAATGATAGCCTTCACAGAATTATCATCAGTTTTAAAAGAGATTAAGATAGGAAAACTTTAAAAGATAGAATACCTCAGTTTCTAAACTTGCAAAATGGGAATAAGTCTTTTTTATATAGCAACAAAGTCTCGCTCTGTTGCCCAGGCTGGAGTGCAGTGGTGTGATCCTTAGCTCACTTCAGCCTTGAACTCCTGGGCCCAAGGTCTCCACCCGCCCCGGCCTCCTGAGTAGTTAGGACTTCAGGCACATGCCACCATGCCAAGCTAATTTAAAATTTTTGTAGAGATGGGGGTCTTGCTGTCTTGCCCAGGCTGGTTTCAAACTCCTGGACTCAATTGATCCCCCTCCCATCTCAGCCTCCCAAAGGGCTGGAATTACAGACATGCTACCATGCTCAGCCAGGGAATAAGTCTTTAAAGTTATTTTGGCTCCCTCTAACCATCAAACAGTGTGAGCAATATTAGGCTAACTAGCAGGATGCTATTTTTCTAACTTATTTTATGTGTAGTTGGGGCTATTTTCCACAATCCTAAGGGAAATCCTATCTGACAAACCTTAGAAATAATTTTTAGCAGTGTGGCATAATAAATAAGTGATCATTTGCATGCCTAAACTATATAGCTTATAGGATAATAGAATGCTACTTTTTGGAAGTATGCCTTTTGTAAAAGTTTAGATTATTAAAAATAAATATAATGACCATTTGCATCATGGTGATTTAATAGTAATATTTTTATTGGGAGCTTATATATTCCAGTCCCTCTTCTAACTAAGCACTTCACATGAATTATTATTATATTTTATTTATTAAAACATTTTTAAAATTTATTTTACTTTAAGTTCTGGGCTACATGTGCAGATCCTGCAGGATCGTTACATGTGTATACACATGCCATGGTGGTTTGCTGACTCTATCCCCACATCACCTACATTAAATATTTCTCCTAATGTTATCCCTCCCCAATCTCCCTACCCCCTGCTATCCCTCCCCTAGTCCCCTTACCCCCCAACAGACCCCAGTGTGTGATGTTCCCCTCCCTGTGTCCATGTGTTCTCATTGTTCAATACTCATGAATGAGAACATGCAGTGTTTGGTTTTCTGTTCTTGTGTTAGTTTGCTGAAAATGATGGTTTCCAGATTCATCCAAGTCCCTGCAAAGGACATGAACTCATCCTTTTTTTGTGGCTGCCTAATATTCCACAGTATATATGTGCCACATTTTTTTAATCTAGTCTATCTTTGATGGGCATTTGGATTGTTTCCAAGTCTTTGCTATTGTAAACAGTGCCGCAGTGAACATACACGTGCATGTGTCTTTATAGTAGAATGATTTATAATCCTTTGGGTGTATAGCCAGTAATGGGATTGCTGAGTCAAATGGTATTTCTATTTCTAGATCCTTGAGGAATCACCACACTGTCTTCCACAATGGTTGAACTAGTTTACACTCCCACCAACAGTGTCAAAGTGCTCCTCTTTCTCCACCTCCTCTCTAGCATCTGTTGTCTCCAGATTTTTTAATGATCGCCATTCTACTGGTGTGAGATGGTATCTTATTGTGGTTTTGATTTGCATTTCTCTAATGACCAGTGATAATGAGCATCTTTTTGTATGTTTGTTGGCCACATAAATGTCTTTTTTTGAAAATTGTCTGTTCATACCTTTTGCCCACTTTTTGATGGGGGTGTTTTTTTTTCTTATATGTTTGTTTTAGTTCTGTGTAGATTCTGGATATTAGCCCTTTGTCAGATGGGTAGATTGCAAAAATTTTTTTCCATTCTGTTGGTTGCCGGTTCACTCTAATGGTTGTTTTGCTGTGCAGAAGTTCTTAAGTTTAATTAGATCCCATTTGTCTATTTTGGCTTTTGTTGCCATTGCTTTTGGTGTTTTAGTCATGAAGTCCTTGCCTATGCCTATTTCCTAAATGGTATTGTCTAGATTTTCTTCTAGAGTTTTTATGGTGTTAGTCTTATGTTTAAATCTTTAATCCATCTGGAGTTAATTTTTGTATAAGGTGTCAGGAAGGGGTCCAGTTTCTGCTTTCTGCACATGGCTAGCCAGTTTTCCCAAGACCATTTATTAAATAGGGAATCCTTTCCCCATTGCTTGTTTTTGTCCAGTTTGTCACAGATCAAATGGTTGTAGATGTGTGGCATTACTTTCGAGGCCTCTCTTCTGTTCCATTGGTTTATATCACTGTTTTGGTAGCAGTATCATCACATGAATTATTTTATATAATCATTACAGTAACCTGTGAGATATGGAGATACGGGAATAAGTTATTATTCCCATTTTATAGTTTAGAAAATAAGGTTCCTCAAAAAAATAAAACTAGAACTATCATATGATCTAGCAATCCCATTCTTGGGTATGCATCCAAAAGAAAGGAAATCAGCATATCAAAGAGATACCTGAACTTTCATGTTTATTTCAGCAGTAGTCATAATAGCCAAGATATGGAATCAACCTAAGTATCCATCAATGGATGAATGGATAAAGAAAATGTGGTATATAAACACACACACACACACACACACACACACACACACACTCTCTCTCTCTCTCTCTCTCTCTCTCTAACAAAATGGGATCTTATTCAGCAGTAAAAAGAATGAAATCCTGTCATCCTCAGCAACTGGAAGTCATTACGTTAAGTGAAATAAGTCAAAGGCCAGGCACAGTCTCATACCTGTAATCCCACAACTTTAAGAGGCTGAGGAGGGCCAATCACTTGAGCACAGGAGTTCAAGACCAGCCTGGGTAACATGATGAAAGCTTTTCTCTATGAAACTTTGTCTCTAGAAAAAATACAAAATTAGCCAGGTGTCGTGGTGTGCACCTATAGTCCCAGCTACATGGGAGGCTGAAATGGGAGGAAGGCTTGAGCCCAGGAGATGAAGTTGCAATGAGCCAAGATCATGCCACCAGCAACAGAGCCAGCCCTGTCAAGGCAGGCAGGCAGGCAGGCAGGCAAGCAGGCAGGCAGGCAGGCAGGAAGGAAGGAAAGAAGGAAGGAAGGAAGAGAGAGAGGGAGGGAGGGCAGGAGGGAGGAAGGGAGAGAGAGAGAGAGAATGAATCCAGGTATAAAATGATAACCACTGCACATTCTCACTCATGTGTGGAGCTAAAAAAGCAGATCTCATGGAAGTGAGAGAGTAGAATGGTGGTTACCAGAGGCTGGGAAGAAAGGGGATAGGAAATGAAGAGAGGTTGGTTAAAGTGTAGAAAAAAAAAAAAATAGGAGGAATTAACTCTAGTATTTGAGAGTACAGTAGGGAAATTATAGTTAACAGTAATTTATTGTATATATGTCAGAATAACCAGAAGAGAAGAATTGTAATGTTCCTCACACAAAGAAAAGATCAATGTCTGAAGTGATGAACTATCCCAGTTACCCTGATTTGATTTATTACACAATGTATAAAGGTATCAGGATATCACATGTACTCCCAAAATATGTGTAACTGTTATATACCAATAAAAATATTTAAATTAAAAAATTTTAAAAAGCACATGAGGTGTTCTTAGTTTTTTATTTTATTTTTTTTATAAACATCAATGCAAGGCAGATGTTGCTACAGGATCAATTGTAGGAACTGGGGCTTATTCTTTTTTTTATTATTATACTTTATTTTCTGGGGTTACATGTACAAAACGTGCAGGTTTGTTACATAGGTGTACACGTGCCCTGGTGGTTTGCTGCACCCATCAACCTGTCATCTACGTTAGGTATTTTTCTTAATGCTATCTCTCCCCTAGCCCCTACCCTCTTTTAGATACTTTTCTATCTTGGTCTCTTTTTAAAACTGATGACAGCTCTGTGAGGGTTGTTATTTTCTTACTTTGATAAAATATATTTATATTTTATATACATGTATGAAAGTAGGTAAACATATAAAACCCTGGTTCTTTTCATACTATATTTTAAAGATTTAAAAAAAATTTGTACCTTAATATTACATTTCATTTTTATTTTTTATTTCTTTTTCAGAAAAGGATTTGATTTTCAGAGAAAACAGTATGGCAAACTAAAGAAGTTTACTACTGTAAATCCTGAGTTTTATAATGAACCAAAAACCAGACTTTATCTTAAGCTGAGTCGAAAGGAAAGTTCTTCAGCTTATAGCAAAAGTAAGTTGATCTGATCATATTGGTGATTCAGTCTAGCCTTGTATCTCCATTACGTACAGCAGTATAAGTTCTTTACATTAAAGAACTTTATGTTAAATTTTAAAAGTGTAATTAATAGTACTATGTATTATAAATGATTGTATAATAAATTAGACCATACATATTTTAAGATGTTTGGGCTTTTTAAAAACTTTATTAGAAGAGACACCAAAAACATTTAATTAGTTCTTGGAATCATATAAGTAAGTATATTGATTCAACTGTGCTCTTAGTGTCAAAAATAAACTGAAAAAATGTAGTAATGAGTTTGTTGATGCTTCTTTTATTGTCTATGTGATTTGGCAACATTGGACCCTAAATTTTGTATATTTGGAAATAACATCCTTTAAACATTGAGTGTTGTTGTTTTTTTTTTTTCCAAGACAGAGTCTTACTCACTCTGCTGTCTAGACTGGAGTGCAGTAGCGTGATGTAGACTGACTGCAAGCTCTGCCTCCAGGGTTCAAGTGATTCTTCTGCCTCAGCCTTCCAAGTAGCTGGGATTACAGGTGTGTGCCACCACATCCAACTAATTTTTGTATTTTTAGCAGAGACAGGGTTTCACCATGTTGGTCAATGCCGTCTTGAACTCCTGGCCTCAGGTAGTCTGCCGACCTTGGCCTCCCAAAGTGCTGGGTTTACAGACATGAGCCACCATGCCTGGCCAGCATCGAGTGTTTTTAAAGGACCTTAGGTGCACTAAGTTGGATTAATCATTATCTGTGATTTTGTGATTTACTCTTAGTTATGGGTCCTCACATAGCTTGCTTTCATTTAGTTATTTAATTAGTTAATTAGTTATTTAAAATAATATAGTAAGCATCTGTGAGCCCACAATTTAAGTTATATTTAAGTCAGCCTACATTTAAGCTAACTCTACTACCTCATCTTCTCTCTCCAAACCCAAGGTAATTATCGTTTTGATCGTTGTACTCAACAAAATTTTTCTTTCCTTTGTGTATAGATTTATGTAAATGAATTCCTAAAGAGCTATATAAAAGTTTTAGTTTTTTTAGACCTTACCAAAATGATGTCATTCTGTATATAATCTTTCAGAATTTATCTTTTTTTGGTTAGTATGTTGCTGCCATTTATCCATATTGTTGTTCTTAAATCTGGAGTCTAGATTATTTGTTTTGACTGTTGTATAATATTTTGTGAACATGCTAATAGTTTATTGTTTCCATTGTTGTTTAGGTTTCTAAGTTTTACCATTGTGAACAGGGTGTTATAAATATTCTTGTACAGTGTTGTAGATATGTAAGATTTTTTTTTTTAAATATGACTCAAGGAATGAAAATGCTGCCTTATAGCATATGAAATACTTCACACATCTTCAGGTTGTAGTGCCAAACTGATTTCCAAAGTGGTTATATCAGATTGTACTCATCCTAAGTATAAGAGATCTTATGGGTCAACCCATTCAAATGAGTGTAAGATGATCTCATTGTGGTTTTAGCTTACGTTTCTCTGCTCACCAGTGATGTTAAAATACTCTTCATGTGTTTATTTAGTAACATATGTTTCTTCTTAGTCATTTTACTGCTGGGTTCTTTATAAGCTTCTTTTATTTATAGAAGTTCTTTATGTATTCTTCATATTAATTCTTTGTTGATTATGTATGTTGTGAATATCTGCTCCTGGTATGTATCATGTCTTTTCGCTTACTTTAAGGTATCTTAAAGTAAATAAAAATCCTTAATTATAGAATAGTCATATTTATACTAATCCTTTCTTTTTGACAATGCTTTTTATATCTTAAAAATCTAAAAAAAAGCTTTTCCTATGCTGAGTTCTAAAATTATTCACCTATATTTTCTACTAAATGTTTTAAAGTTTGGTTTTTGACATTTAAATCTTTATTATTATTATTGCTATTTATTTCCTTAAGTTTTAGAGGGAACAGGTGGTGTTTGGTTACATGAATAACTCTTTAGTGGTGATGTCTGAGATTTTGCTACACCCATCACCTTATCAGTATACACTGTACCCATTTGTAGTCTTTTATCCTTCATCCCCCCTCACCCTTTCCCCTGAGTCCCCAAAGTCCATTGTATTATTCTTATGCCTTTGCACCCTCATAGTTTAGCTCCCACTTATAAGTAACAACATACAATGTTTGGTTTTTCCATTCCTGAGTTACTTCACTTAGAATAGTGATCTCCAGTTCCATCCAGGTTGTTGCTAATGCCATTATTTCGTTCCTTTTTATGGCTGAATAGTATTCCATGGTGTATGTGTATATATACATCACAATTTCTTTATCTTCTCATTGATTGATGGGCATTTGGGCTGGTTCCATATTTTTGCAATTGTGAATTGTGCTGCTATAAACATGTGAGTAAGTATCTTTTTGTGTAATGTCTTCTTTTCCTCTGAATAGATACCCAGTGGTGGGATTGCTGTATTAAATGGTAGTTCTACTTTTAGTTCTTTAAGGAATCTCCACACTGTTTTCCACTGGTTTTACTAGGTTACATTACTAACAGCAGTGTAAAAGTGTTCCCTTTTCACAATGTCCCTGCCAACATCTATTATTTTTTGATTTTTTGATTATGACGATTCTTGCTAGAGTAAGGCAATATTGGCTTGTGGTTTTGATTTGCATTTCCCTGATTATTAGTGATGATGAGCATTTTTCATGTTTGTTGGCTTTCTTTTGAGAATTGTCTATTCATGTCCTTAGCCCACTTTTTGATGGGATTTTTTTTCTTGCTGCTTTGTTTGAGTTCCTTGTAGATTCTGAGTGTTAGTCATTTGTCAGATGTATAGATTGTGAAGATTTTCTCCCACTCTGTGCATTGTCTGTTTATTCTAATGATTGTTTCTTTTGCTGTGCAGAAGCTTTTTGCTAATAGTTTAATTTCTATCTACTTGTCTTTGTTTTTATTGTGTTTGCTTTTGGGTTCTTGGTCATGAAGTCTTAGCCTAAGCCAGTGTCAGAAGGGTTTTTCTGATGTTCTAGAATTTTTATGGTTTCAGATCTTAGGTTTAAGTACACCAATTCATCTTGAGTTGATTTTTGTATAAGGTGAGAAATTAGAATCCAGTTTCATTCCTCTACATGTGGCTTGCCAATTACCCCAGTTTGTTGAAGGGTGTTTTTTTCCCCATGTTATGTTTTTATTTGCTTTGTCGAAGATCATTGGCTCTAAGTATTTGGCTTTATTTCTGGGCGCTCTATTCTGTTCTATTGGTCTGTGTGCCTAATTTTATACCAGTACCACGCTGTTTTGGTGACTATGAGATTTAAATCTTAAGTCTACTTGAAATTGATGGTTTTTTTTTTTTTTTTTTTGTATATGGTGTGAGGTAGGGATCCAGTTTCATCTTTTTCTTTTTTTGAGATGGGGGTCTCACTCTTGTCACCCAGACTGAGTGCAATGGCGTGATCTTGGCTCACTGCAATCTCCGCCTCATGGGTTCAACCTATTCTCCTGTCTCAGCCTCCTGAGTAGCTGGGATTACAGGTGCCTGGCTAATTTTTGTACTTTTAGTAGAGATGGGGTTTCACCATGTTGGCCAGACTGGTCTTGAACTCTTGACCTCAGGTGATCCACCCACCCACCTTGGCCTCCCAAAGTGCTGGGATTACAGGCGTAAGCCACCATACCCAGTCCATTTTTTTCTTTTTTATTACCAGTTTTGCTGGAATATTAGTCATTTTTTATTGATTAGTTTTTCTTTTTCCTCACTGATCTGAAATGCCACCATTGTTTTATTTGTATTTTTGTTCTTCTGATCAGTCTTGCCTGAGGTTTGTCTTATTTTGTTATGTTTTTCAGAGAACCGACTTTTGGCTTTATTGATCAGAAGATCAGCAATGTATTTTTGTTTTGTTTTTATTGTTGTTGTTGTTGGCTTTCTCTCAAATTTCTGTGATTTCTTCTATTTTGTTTGGGATAATATACTCTTCTTTTTCACACATCTTAAGCTGGATACTTAGCTAATTTTGAGACTTTTCTCTTCTCTAATATAATTATTAGGGTGGTAAGTTTTCCTTAAAGTACCACTCTATTTTTTTTTTTGTTTTTTCATTTGAGATGGAGTCTGGCTCTGTTGCCCAGGCTGATGGCGGTGGCGCAATCTCAGCTCACTGCAACCTCCACCTCCTGGGTTCAAGCGATTCTTCTGCCTCAGCTTCCTGAGTAGCTGGGACCACAGGCACTCACCACCACACAAAGCTAACTTTTTTTGTGTTTTCAGTAGAGATGGGGTTTCATCATGTTGGCCAGCCTGGTCTTGAATTCATCACCTCAAGTGATCTGCCTGCCTTGGCTCCCAGAGTGCTGGGTTTACAGATGTGAGCCTCTGTGCCTGGCCTACCACTCTATTTTTACTGAGTTACTTTTTTCATTATGATTCAGTTTGTTTTAAATTTTCCATTATTATTTCTTTTATAACCTGTGAGTAATTTAGCATGTGTTTTAATATTTAAAAATGTAGGGGATTTCTATGTTAACTTTTTGTTAACTTCTGACTTAAATATGTAATACGTAGATATTATGATTTTTATAATATTATTCTTTAAAGTTTATTGTTTATTTAATTAATTAATTAATTATTTATTTTTGAGACAGAGTCTTGCTCTGTTGCCCAGGATGGAGTGCAGTGGCATGATCTCACTGCAAACTCCACCTCTCAGGTTCAAGCAATTATTTCTCCGTCTCCCAAGTAGCTGGGATGACAGGCACCTGCCATCACACCCAATAAATTCTTTATTTTTAGTAGAGACAGGATTTCACCATGTTGGCCAGGCTGGTCTCAAACTCCTGGCCTCAACTGACCTGCCCAACGCAGCCTCCCGAAGTGCTAGTATTACAGGCATGAGCCACCACAACTTGCCTACTAAGGTTTTTGTTCGCTTGATCTTAAAGACTGAAAAGCAGTATTATTAAGGGTATCTTTTAATGGCATAGTACAAGAGAAATATGTTTTCTCTAATTGTTGAATACAGAACTCTTTAATGATCAGATCAGGCTTATTTGTCGTGTTCAGATCTTCTGTAGTCTTGCCAAATTTTTGTGGCAGTTATCTAAGTAATTAAGGGAGATGAGTTGAAAACTTCCTCTGTGGTGCATTTTCTCCCTGTTATTTTATTACTTTTTCAGTATTATATATTAGGGCTATTTTATTAGGTACATATATATTTTAAATTATTATTAACTTTGGGGTAAGTTTAAACTTATGTCATTATATAAAGAGGATCCACTCCATCTCTAATAATTATTTCTTGAAAATCTTTTTTTTTTTTTTTTTTTTTTTT
>NW_022437027.1:84039-143585 GCF_009761245.1 Sapajus apella
AGTGCTGGGATTACAGGCTTGAGCCACCGCGCCCGGCCTATTTCTTGAAAATCTATCTGTTAATGTAGATATGCTGTTTATTTTGACTTGTATTTGTTTCATAGTGTTTTTTTTTTCATTTTTTTATCTTTGTTTCTAGATTACAAGTATTTCTTATGAACAGCATATGTCTCAATTTTAAAGATTTGCCTTTTAAATAGAATAAGCCTAATAGTTGAATTTATTATAGTAATTGATACCTGGATATGTTTTTATAATAAATTATTTTTGTTTATTCTAATTTTATTATGCTGTTTTTAATCATTTCTTATTTCTTTTTTGGAGACCGAGTCTTGCTCTGTCACCCAGGCTGGATCGCATTGGCATGATCTTGGCTCACTGCAACCTCCACCTTCCAGGTTCAAGTGATTCTTCTGCCTGAGCCTCCCCAGTAGCTGGGACTACAGGCGCATGCCACCATGCCCGGCTAGTTTTTATATTTTTAGTAGAGATGGGGTTTTACCATATTGGCCAGGCTGGTCTTGAACTCCTGACCTTGTGATCCACATGCTTCGGCCTCCCAAAGTGTTGGGATTACAGATGTGAGCCACTGTGTCTGGCCATTTCTTACTTTTTAAAAAAATAAATTGATATTTAAATCTTACCCCGCTCCCAATAAAATAGATACTTAGAAAGCATCCACATCCCTTGATTCTTCCCCTGATTTCTTCCCTTACTCTTCCCCACTTACCCCCAGTTGACAAAAATCTAAACTAGTGCTACTCAAGGTAGAGTCTGTAGGCTGGTTCTGGTCCACAAGCTTACTGGTTCCCAAACAGAGCTGAGGAACTGCTCCAGAATGTAAATGACCTTTATTATTAGCACACTGTTTAGTTCAGTTGTATTTTGTTTTATTTGTGGCAAGCTTTCTGAATGAAGGAAGCATTATGTTGATTTGTTGAATTAAAACAGCACTTTCAAATATTTTAGTCCAACATTTAATATACTTAGTTATCTTCTTGCATTCATTGTTGTTAAAAAGCCTGATGACACTCTAATTCTTTTTTTTTTTTTTTTTTTTTTTGAAAGAGTTTCACTCTCATTACCCAGGCTGGAGTGCAGTGGTGCAATCTGGGCTCACTGCATCTTCCGCCTCCTGGGTTCAAGCAGTTCTCCTGCCCCAGCCTCCTGAGTAGCTGGGATTACAGGTGTCCACCACTATGCCTGGCTAATTTTTTTGTATTTTTAGTAGAGACAGGGTTTTACCATGTTAGCCAGGCTGGTCTCAAACTCCTGACCTCAGGTGATCCATCTGCCTTGGCCTTCCAAAGTGCTGGGATTACAAGGGTGAGCCACCCTGCCTGGCTGGCACTCTGATTCTTCTTCTTCTTCTTCTTTTTTTTTTTTTTAATGTGTTATGTGCTCTTTCTGACTGAAAGTTTTAGAATTTTCTCCATGATTTTGATAGTCTTATATTTCTCTATGCAGTGTCTAACTCGGTTTTTCCTTTTATTCTCCTTTTGGGCACATTATGGGCCTTTTAAATCTAAAGTTCATTATTATTATTTTATTACTTCTGGGAAATTGATCTTCATTATTTCTTCAAATAATCTTCCTCTTTATTCTTTTTCTCCTTTCAAGGTCTTTTGTTATTCAAATGTTAGCACTCTGGATCCGTCTTCCAAATCTCTTAATTTTTCTTTTATATTTTCTGAATTTTTGTCTTTTATTACTTTTGGGAAGTATCAATATGATTATTTGAATTGGCTATTTATTGCTCAAATGTATCTATTCTATTATTTATCAATTATAACTTTATTTCAACTGCCATATTTTTCCAACCTAATATTTCTGTTCATTTCTTTTTCATATTTAAAAAAAATTTTAATTTTTGTGATAGGGTCTTACTCTGTCACCCAGGCTGGAATAGAGCAATCATGGCTCACTGCAGCATTGACCTACTAGGCCCAAGTGATTCTCCCACCTCAGCCTCCTGAGTAGCTGGGACTACAGGTGCAAACCACTACACTCAGCTAGTTTTTTAAAAAAAATTTTGTAGTGATGGGCTCTTGCTATGTTGCCCTGGCATATCTCGAACTCGTGGGCTTAAGTGATCCTCCTGATTTAGCCTCCTAAAGTGTTGGGATTATATGTGTGAGCCAGTGCCTGGCCTGTTTTCTTGTATGTATGTACATATGTATTTGTTTATTGAGATGAGGTCTGACTATTTTTAATAGGCTGGTCTCAAACTTTGGGACTTAAGCACTTCTCTCGTGTCAGCCTCCCAAGTAGCTAGGACTACATGTGTGCGCCACTGCACTCAGCCCTTATTATTTTACCTTGTTACTGTCTTCCTTTACCTCTTTTCATCTCTTTACCAGGCCAAGCTTAAATTATTTGTCTATCTATTCTAGCTTTCCCTTTTCTATATGAATCTATAATCCAGTTTTTTTTTAAGTCTTTGTGTTCCTCAAATGTCTCATTATTTTGGTCTGTGAACTCATTTTCCCTTGGCAGTATCAGCTTTTCTTTCTGGAAATGTATGTCGGGGAAGGCCCACCCCAATCTGGTCAGCTCTGAGGAGCTCAGGGAGTTGAAGGCTTAACTGAGCTATAGAGTAGAGAGCACCAGGCACCAGAAAATCACAGCTACCCACAGAATAATCCCTAAAGTAAGGTCTAAACCCTCTGTTTAAAGGAAAAAAGCAACATTAAGAGGTATAATTTCTTAGACTGTAAAATTCTTCAGTTCTAGGAGTTTGGAGGTGAGGTAGAGACTGCCTGTGATCAATGAGTTACCATCTGTTTCTCTCCACTCTTTAGAGCACAGAGGTTGCATTGCTGCCCTGATTTTTTTTTTTTCCCCTCCAGAGGATTTCTGGACTAGAAGTATAAATTGTCTTATGGATAGGTAGTCCCTACTTGTCCTAGGACAATTGTGGATGCGGGGAGGATGGGATGGGAAGCAAGAACAGAACTCCAAAAGCCTCCCCACCCTCTTTGATCCTCTCTTTCTTTACAGCCCTTCTGCCCTTTGCCAAAATCAGTTCAGGGAAACACACACCAGTTAAAAACAGCCCCTCCAACTCAAGGTTTTCCATGGTTTTTCCACTTCTCTCTGTTCTCTACAGAATGGAAGCCAACTGCTTCCAGAACTGCTATGAGAAATAAATTTCCACTATTTGTGAATTACTCATTTGAGATTTTTTTTTATAACAGCCTGAACGGATTAATATAATAGTCTTATGTGCCAGTCCACGTCCTGCCTTCTTAGGCCTTCTGTGGGTTCATGCAAAACCTAGGGCTTCCCATTGTACCTAACTTATCTTCCCATGTGATGTCTCTGCCTTCCTTCTTCCTCACTCTGTAATTCTGCCACCTCTTAGTTTTTTTCTATGTGATTCAAGAGGTACTGTATTGATTGCAGAATCTGATAGTGGTTCTTTTGTTCAGGAGAACTACCAACCTTTAGGTTGATAGTTGATGAATATCTTTCCAGAACTTCTCATCATGTGTAGGTATATATGTACTATAGATGTATGTACACACATTTGCACATACATATAATTTAAAAAAATATAGAACCATACATGTGTCTGTATAGTATTTTAACATGTTTGTCTTTTCAGACGACCTTTGGGTGGTTTCAAAAACCCTAGACTTTGAGCTGGATACTTTTATTGCGTGTAGTGCTTTCTTTGGACCATCATCTATCAATGAGATAGAACTACTGCCTTTGAAAGGCTATTTCCCTTCTAACTGGCCCACCAACAGTGAGTATTACTATGCTCATTTTAGTCTATATTTAAAAAGAATGATAGACATAAGATGCACTGTTTGATTAAAGCCAACAAAAAGCACCCACCTCTAGTTCTTACTGTTGTGTACAATGTGTTCCTGAAAATGTGTATGAAAGTTGAATATATAGATATTTCCTTGAGGAAGAATGCTGTGTGTGGGATTGTTTTGTTCTAATTTTCTAATCAGATTGTTCTGATTTTCTGTTTTCCATATATTTCTGTAAAGTAATTGAAGAAAAAATACAACGAAGTGTTTAAAAATTATACAAATACTACTGCATGGCACAAGTGATATGTTAATTAAAGGGAACTGCTGTCTGTGAAGTTGTGCCACTGGGTACTAACTCAACACAGCTGTTCTTGTTCATTTGCTGATGTATGGAAGTCCAAATATGATTTAAATTATGCAATTTATGGGTACCTATTATAAAACAAATGGGCAGATAGCATAGTAATTTAATGAATATGAGTTTGGGATCTCTGTGTGTGTTTAAGAGTTTGTTTTATGTCATGTGCTTAATTTAGTAGCCAAACTCTGAGTTCTGTGGACATTTAACATAGTTTTTATGGTCCATTTTGTTTACATCAAATGTTTATTTTCTGCATCTTCTGTACAGTGGTTGTCCATGCGTTATTGGTTTGTAATGCTAGCACAGAACTGACAACTTTGAAAAACATTCAGGACTACTTTAATCCAGCTACTCTACCTCTAACACAGTACCTGTTAACAATGTAAGTCATTTTCTTTTTACCTTTGAGTCATTGGTATTAAAAAATACTAATCAGAAGTGAATATGAAAATTCAATAAAAATACATTACAAAATGTTGCCAGTGAAATTGTAATTATTTTTCAGACTATGACATTACTGTTAGTAGTTAAAAAGAGAAAAGGGCCTGGGTGCGGTGGCTTACGCCTGTAATCTCAGCACTTTGAGAGGCTGAGGCAGGCAGATCACCTGAGGTCGGGAGTTCGAGACCAGCCTGACCAATATGGAGAAACCTTGTCTCTACTAAAAGTACCATAACTGGGCGTGGTGATGCATGCTTGTATTCCCAACTACTTGGGAGGCTGAGGTTGGAGAATTGCTTGAACCCAGGAGGCGGAGGTTGCAGTGAGTCGAGATTGTGCCATTGCACTCCAGCCTGGGCAACAAAAGTGAAACTCTGTCTCAAAAAAAAAAAAAAAAAAAGAAGAAAAAGAATTAAGCATTATTTTTTATCTATTTATTAATGTTTGAGCTAATGTTACTATAAAGTTTTTCACTTTGTCAAGAAATAATTTAAGGATTATTTCAGTGTTGATTTTATTTGTTATTGTCTGTATTTTTGTACCACAAATTATTTAACATTTAAAGGAATCATATTACAGTTTGAATCCAGTGTGTATATTGATGCTGATTTTATTCTCAATATAGGCATATTTCATTTTCAATTTCTCAGGCACCATGTCCCTTTTTAAGAAATTGGAAGTGGTATTATATTAAATGCATCAAAAATGATAAGAAAAAGTTCAGTTTTCAATTTGGAATGTTATTATCTATCTGTGGTGTTTTATTTTTCTCACTACAATGAAGTCCTAGGTAAAAAAAAAAATCCTTATGATTTCATTATGTTGTTCATCCAATTTGAAATGAATTGAGTTTTCATAGAAATATAAATAAAACCAATTCATGTGATCTAGTTTTACCTGAAATGAGGGCTAGATTAATTATCTCAGTCAGGTTTGGATAATAGAGCATGGGCTTTAAAGTGAGTCTACCACTTATTTGTGGTGTGGTGTTGGGGGAAAGTTTAATATTCTTGTATCTGTATTTTGGATAATTAACTAATTAGTTACTTCCTAATGTTATTGTGAAGATTTCATCAAGTAATATGTAAAATGCTTAGCAGAGTGTCAGCACGTAGTAAGTATTCAACAAACATTAGCTCTCTTCTACCATCCTCAATATTGGTGTATGTATCCATTTATAGTATATATCCACTTACTGTTTGTTTCCATAAAAAATGTTCTCTGTAATGCTTACAAAGTGATGGCTAATTTATGAATTGTTCTACTCGTCTTTTCAAATGCCTCTAATTTTTTTGTTATTTGCTTCATTTTTATTAGGTCTTCGCCAACTATAGTCAGCAACAAAAGAGTCAGTAAGAGAAAATTTATCCCACCAGCCTTCACAAATGTCAACACAAAATTTGAACTACTCAGCCTAGGAGCAACATTGAAGTTAGCTAGTGAGTTGATTCAGGCACACAAGTTAAACAAAGATCAAGCTATAGCTCTAATTCAGATAGCTCAAATGATGGCATCATATGAAAGTGTTGAAGAAGTGAAGGAACTGCAAGCTCATACCCTCCCTATCATGATCATACATGGTAAGACGCAAGAAAGAAAATAATTGTAATTGTTTTCTATTTGTAAGCTTTTATAAATCAGTCTGCTCCTTTATAATTTCCTAGTCAAAAGAGGTTCAAGAATAACTCTAAGTAGAGTTTTTTTAACCTGAACCCATTTTGGTAAACTGTTAGATGAGAACGGAACTGACTACCGTAAAAGGGAGACTTATTAGCTATCTGATAAATGAGTAGCATTATAAACTTATGGTCAGAGTATCCAGGTTTGATCTAGATGTTTACATGTTGCTCTACTAGAATAGATTTAGCTTGATCAGCAAAATCTTTTATTTATTCCTAGTCAGCTCACTCTTCTATCCTTTATATCAGCGATTACAAACCTTAATTCTTCTCATAACCTCATTCTTACCCTTTCTCTTAACCCTAAAGAGGAAATGGAGGCCGTAACAGAAACTGCTTTCAATGTCCTGCCCTGCTTCTCCAATTTATCTAATATTGGAGCTATTCTTACCTCTTGGTTCTGTCAAGTGAAGGAGATTTACTTCCTCCTACTTATAGTAAATAATTCTATATGGATTCTGTTGCCTCTGTAGCACATTTCCTGTCATAGACCTCCATCCCAAAGCTAATCCTACTTTTTTGTCCTATTTTGAGGAATTACATCACATCCACCTTGTTGACCAAATCAAACCTGACTCATCCTAGACTATTCTTTCTCTCAAGAGTGACTCTCTCTTAATCTTCCTCTTATTTTCTCACTATTCATCTCACACCATCAGATTAGTCACTGAGATGTGTTCCTTCTACCTTCTATCTATCTTTCATATTTAGTATCTCTTCTCCAGTGTACTTGTATCTTCTCAGTCCAAGCCTTCATCATATCTCCATGTAGCCTAGTGGATAAGAGTGTGGGCTCTAGAGTTAGAATCCTGAATTTATATCCTGACTCTAACATTTGTTAGCTGTATGATTTTGGGCAGGTTATATATCTCTTAATCTTTAATTTCCTGCTCTGTAAAATGGAGATCATAAGAGCATTCACCTCATAGGGTTGGAGGATTAAATTAGTTAACATACGTAAAGAGCTTAGAACAGTGTTTGGCACATGGGAAATGCTTAGTAAAGTTAACATTTATTATTGTTATAATTATCTCATACAACTTTCTAATTGATCTACCATTAGTTTTGCCTTACTTCGTATTTTCATTCAAGTTGTTTTCTTAAAACACAATCTGATGAAGTCAAACCCATTGCTTGGCCTCACACCTGTAATCCCAGGACTTTGGGAGGTCCAGGAGGGGAGGTCGTTTAAGCTTAGGAGTTCAAGATCAGCCTGGGCAACATGGCAAAACCCTATCTCTACAAAATTTAAAAATTAGCTAGGCATGGAGGCATACACCTGTAGTTTCAGCTTCTTGGAAGGTTGTGGTGGGGGAGAATGGCTTGAGCCTAGGAGTCAGAGATTGCAGTGAGTCAAGATTGCACCCTGCACTCCAGCCTAGGCAACAGAGCCAGACTCTGTTTAAAAAAAAAAAAAAAAAAAAAAAAAAAAATCAAACCCACTGCTTAAAATCTTTAGATGACTTCTGTTGGCCTTTAAGATAAAATTCAAGCTTTGTTTAGCTATTGCAAACAGAGCTTTTGTGATTTATCCCTGTGCCTACCTTAACATTCTCATCTCTTGCCTATTTGGTAGAGGTCATATAGAAAAGCTCTTTTAACAGCTACATGCTTTGTCACGGATCTGCCTGGAATGACCCTTTCTCTAAGCAGTCTGGATAGCTTATTCTGGAAGTCTTAGTTCTACTTCCACATTTTAGGAAGTATTCCCATCTCCATCAAAACAGAGATTTTCTTCCTTCTCTGATCCAAAATGATATTACTTACAGTATTATTTTATAATTATTCCTTTACTTATTTTAAGTAGGTGATGGTCTCATGAAAAGTGGAGGTATTTTGGTTATCTATTTATCCCCTGTGCTTTGCCCATAATGAGCACTCAATGTTTTTTGAACATATATATTAAATGAAGGAGGGAGAGATGGATGAAATATTTGTTATGCCTGTAGAAATTTATTTACATTTGGCCAGACGCAGTGGCTCATGCCTGTAATTCCAGCACTGGGAGGCCAAGGCAGGTAGATCACTTGAGTTCAGGAGCTTCGGACCAGCTGGGCCAATATGGTAAAACCCTGCCTCTACTAAAAATACAAAACTTAGCCAGGCGTGGCTGCACGCACTGGTAATCCCAGTGACTCAGGAGGCTGAAACAGGAGAATCACTTGAAACCAGGAGATGGGGGTTACAGTGAGCTGAGATTATGCCATTACTTCAGCCTGGGCGACAGAGTAAGGCTCCGTTTCAAAAAAAAAAAAAGAAAAAAGAAAGTTATTTATTTTATACTTTTTATTTTTTTCTCCTTCTTTTAAAATAATTAGGTGTGTTTGGAGCAGGAAAGAGTTATTTGCTGGCAGTGGTGATTTTGTTCTTTGTACAGCTGTTTGAAAAGAGTGAAGCTCCCAACACTGGAAATGCAAGGCCATGGAAACTTCTGATTTCTTCTTCTACGAATGTGGCTGTTGACAGAGTACTTCTTGGGTAGGCATGACAATTGCATTTAAGTAGCTAATGTTTTGGGATATTGTTGAGAGAGGTAACCCACTATGAGCCCTGAGCGTCCATGTAGTCTAGCTGGCTATGCCAAGAATGCAAGACCTTTGTCTCTGACCCGGGAGCCAGCAGCTATGAAATAGTAACGGGCTAACTAATTAGTATGTAAGTAGGATAAAATCAAAACCAAAACTGAAAATTTTGGCACAGTGATACTCATGCAAAAATTCAAGTTCAACCAAGAACATATAGGGCAAGAGACGTATTATTGGGGGAGGCAATCTGCCAGTGGCCCTGAGCATCCCTACTGGGATGTCAAGGATACAAGGCCCTGACCATTCTTACCCAACGCATTTGTCACAGTTTGTTTGCAATAAGCAATTTTGACGGATGAAGTAAAAACTGTCCCTCTAGTACAAAGAGTAGGCTTGCTTATTACTTCTAATAAGATAATGGATCCCCAACCTCAGTGTTCTTGCCCTACTCCTCAACCCACGGTATGTGCAGGCATCTACCTGGACCCTGTTTTCAGTCTCCCCATGTGACTTGGAAGCCAAGGGAAACCAATGCAGTTATGTTGATGATTATACTGCTTCTTGTGCCTGTGCTCTTGTCTCTGACCAGGGAGTCTTGGGTCTATTACCTTAGAAGTAGGTTAAAATCAGGCCGGTGTGGTGGCTCAAACCTGTAATGCCAGCACTTTGGGAGGCCAAGGCAGGCAGATTACTTGATGTCAGAAGTTCGACACCAGCCTGGCCATCATGGTGAAACCCTGTCTTTACTAAATATACAAAAAAAAAAAAAAAAAAATTAGCCAGGCATAGTGGAAGGTGCCTATAATCCCAGCTACTCAGGAGGTTGAGGCAGGAGAATTGCTTGAACTCAGGAGATGAAGGCTGCAGTGACTTGAGATTTCACCGCTGCACTCTAGCCCGGGTGACAGAGGGAGACTCTGTCTCAAAAAAAAAAAAAAACAAAACTTAAGTAAATTATGTTTTTTATTTCAATAAGAGGGATGCAAAGAAGATAATAACAATCTGTTCTGAAGGTAATTTTTGTGATTGCATGACTTTATTAAAAATGCAAAGATGTATTACAGTATTTCACCAACATTCCAATGTTTAATTATCTGAATTTCAACATAAATGGCAAAGTTTGATTAGGAGAAACACTTCATTATTTTTAAGTCTAGGTTTTTTAAAAATTAATTTTCATA
Organism: Sapajus apella; assembly: GCF_009761245.1. Lineage (NCBI taxonomy): Eukaryota > Metazoa > Chordata > Mammalia > Primates > Cebidae > Sapajus > Sapajus apella. The sequence continues at coordinate 93,994 of NW_022437027.1, forward strand.
ATCATACAAGTTGATGCTTATGTAGAATATATGCAGACTACACAGATGTTTAATCATATTTATTTACAGATTTTTAAATACACAAACACACACACACACACACACACACACATATTTGGTTTTCCAACTTTGAGATTCAATAGTATGTGGTATTTTGTGTCCTGCTTTTTTTTATTTAAAAAAGGTGGCTCACGCCTGTATTCTCAGCACTTTGGGAGGCTGAGGCAGGCAGATCACTTGAGGCCAGGAGTTCAAGACCAGCATGGCCAACATGGCGAATCTCCATCTCTACTAAAAATATAAAAATTAGCTGGGAATGGTGGCACACATCAGTAATATTCCAGCTACTCAGGTAGCTGAGGAACAAGAATCACCTGGGAGGTAAAGGTTGCATTGAGCCAAGATTGCATCACTGCACTAATGCCTGGGTGACAAAGTGAGACTCTGTCTCAAAAAAAAAAAAAAAATCTTAGAAAACATATTTTTTTATAACTTATATTCAGTGATTTGCTTATACCATATTTTAAGCAATTTTTGATCAGTAAATTATTTCCAAATTCTTGTCAGTATGAATTATATTATGACAAAGATCCTTAAACATAAAACTCTGTATCCATTTTTGATTCTTTCCTTAGGAATATAATCCTAAGCCTAGAATAAACGATACGAAAACTTTTAAGCTTCTAAATATACTTTTCAAAATTTCCCTTCAGAAAGATTCTTCCAGTATACACTCTTATAAGTAATTTAAAAGAGTGGCTGAGGACAATGTTTGTTTGTTTGTTTGTTTTTTAAATAAAGATAATGAGGAGTTACCTGGAGTCTACACAGGAAAGAACTTTAGATTGCTTAGCCCAAGATGAAAATTTAACTGTAGACTGTTAGAAAACAAAACAAAACAAAAAAAAGAAGGTAGAATGAGGAGGGAAGGTAAATACTCAATACTAAAAGTTAACAGGAAACATATAAAAGAGATTCCTTAATGCTTAAATCTCTGATGAGGACCTGAGAAATGTGAATCTCTAATTAGGATCTAGCCTCAACTGCTTACTCTGGTTTTATATGGGTTTTCACACTGAAATAACATTTTCGTTGTGTACTCGAACAGTATTTTCCTGTTGTAATGGATGGAACAGTTTCTTGAGAAGAAATGAAAGAGCATGGGGTGAATAGTACTTTGAGGAGACTTTACCCTTTATTATTATAGATTTAACAAACGTGCACTGGAAAAAAATTGTAAACTAGAATTTCAGCCTGTTAAGTAGCTATTATTATTCAAGGTGAAGACTGTGAAAAATGTAACAATTGAATCTATTCATATATTGACACTAAATAGTTTGTTTCATAATTATTTTGGAATATTATTTTTAGAGAGCTATAGTTTAGTTCTCCAGCTCTTTAAATTCCCATTTTGACATGGTGGAAGAAGTTTTGGAGGGTTGGGCATTCACTGAGTTCCGGTTGTGTTCCCAGCATAGTGCTAGAGCTGTAAGATATATAAAAGGGGAAGTGTAGGTGAGGGGGTCCTTCCTCACAAAGCCCTAACTGGAGGGTAACGTATGTAGAGAAATGATCATAACCTTTGGATGTAGACAGAGTTGCCTGGGTTTGAATCATGATACCTCACCTCTAAGCTTGGGTCCTCATCTCTAAGAGGAGATATCATCTAGAGCTGTAGTGAGGGTTAAACAATATAACATACGTAAAGAGGCTCTTCCTAACAAATCTTGGTGCTAAGTATAAGGTAGCCATTGCTTGCTTTATTATGTTTCTAGAGGAAATTTTATTTGTGATAAATACTAACATTGGTATTTTATGAACATTTAATGAGCCTTCAAGATGGAATAATGCATACTTAAAAATTCTCTAGAAAATGCCTTATGTTTAAAAAACCAACTACGTTGCATTTACTTTATATGAGTTTAGGTATTTCACATTCAATTTTATAATTAAAATATACTGTTACACAAAATTAATTGTAATAACACAGTTATTATTTGAAACTTTATATTCTGTTTCCTAAATAATCAGAATCTACTTTATATTGTTTTCTTATTTAAAGGCTTCTCAGTCTTGGATTTGAAAACTTTGTCAGAGTTGGGAGTGTTAGGAAGATTGCCAAACCAATTTTACCTTATAGGTAAGAATGCAAAATTCCAGAAGTCACAGCATGGTCAGAGGGAAATATGGTAATTTCATATCACTCTTACCTTAAATTTGATTTTTGAAGAATGGAGAAAGGCTTATCTTTTCTTGGTTAACTTAGAAAATCTGTATTTTGTTTTACTGTGATGTCATGAAAAATGGAATAAAAAGGAGTGTTTTTTGTATAATTCTTTAGCTTACATGCTGGCTCAGAAAATGAAAGTGAACAATTAAAAGAACTACATGCACTAATGAAAGAAGACCTGACTCCTACAGAAAGAGTCTATGTGAGAAAAAGCATTGAGCAGCATAAACTGGGGACCAATAGAACCCTGCTGAAACAGGTAAGAAGTAATAGCTTCAATTTGTTTCTTGGTTTATATATGCTATTCAGATTCTCTTATTTTTGTTGGTGAATAAATATTTCCTTTAAATAAAACAAACTGCTGTGATAGCTTAGATTCTACTAAGGTGCATGTATGTGTATCCTTGGATATAGTCTACCTGGTGTATGTTTTATGTTTGCTTCAAAGCATTCTTCACATTCATGAGTATCTCTAATTCACCATGGCTGAGTCATCCTTTCTCCTCCCTTTTTACTTTCTTTTCATAGGCTTGAGGAGGAAAGTATAGAGGTGGGAATAGATTCCTTGCAAGTTAAATAAAATTGGTTGTATTCTAAGAGAAATAGTGATAGAGAAGGTCTGACCCTGAGCAGAATATCCAAGTGAAATTTGTCTTTGATGCTGTCCAAGAAAGCTAAGACTTTTAGTGTTTGTGTATATCTAAGAATCCAGGTAGTTCAAACACTTCCAGGTATTGGGAGCCAAGACTAAGCACACAATATTCCAGGCTATAACAAGTAGCACCATCTCCTTTATCAAGTTTTGATCCAGGGAAGCCTGGGCATCAGCTGTTGGAAGAGAAAGAAATCAATCAGCAGCTTCCTCCTTTGAAGGGAGAGCATGGGGAAAAGCAGTGGGGATGGAGGAAAAGAAAGTTGTTGGCTTCCTGGACCACTTGCACATTGGCAACTTTATGCTAGAGATTTGAGAAAATTAGTCTACTTGGGACCCTGTATTGATAAACTATTGCTGAAATAATGAGGGTTAACAAACTCAGTCTCAGTACTTTAAGACAACAGCTTATGACTCTACGAGTCAAGTGGTATGGCTTGGACTGAGGCTATGGGTCAAGTCTGTCTTTCTGAGAACATTTGCTATGGCATGATCTTCTGACAGATGGCAGAAGTGCAAGAGGGCAGGACAGATCACAGAAACACATTTAAAACTTCGGCTCATATTATGTCTGCTGACATTCCATTTGCTGTAAGAGGTCACATGGCCAAGCCTAACATCAGTGAGGCAGGGAAATATACTCCTCTACTTCTCTGGTGGGAAGCACTGCCAGGTAACATGGCAAAGGGTGTGGATGTGTAATAATACTTTCCTAGGGAGGGAAGGAGAAACTGGAAATAATAACCAATCTATAACAAGTTTTGGTTCTGGAAGTCCTCAGAAAACTTCAGACTAACTTTCTATTATTTGAATTGCAGAGTTAACTTTGTATTCTCTTCTTAAACAAATCCAGAAAGGCTTAGTTTGGCTGTGTTCAATTAATACAAATTAGTAATTTATGTAGACTACTTACCATTTTATTCACCCAACATAATAATGATATGTAAGAATCATTCTTCTTATAAATCATTGTTAATGATTTCTTGGATGATTTTCTCAATGAAAGCCCAGTTACCATGAACTGTTGCTCATTGGTATCACCTCTTCACAAATGGAAATATTTTAGAGGAATTCTTTTTTTAGAAGTTTTCTCTGGTATTATTTCTAAGGTCCAGTCAGGCATTCTGACCTGACATAGTTTTTTTTTTTTTTTTTTTTTTTTGAGCTGGAGTCTCACTTTGTCACTCAGGCTGGAGTGCAGTGGCGTGATCGCAGCTCACTGCAACCTCCACCTCCTGGGTTCAAGTGATTCTCCTGTCTCAGCGTCCTGAGTAGCTTGGGACTACAGGCACCTGCCATCATGCCCAGCTAATTTTTGTATTTTTAGCAGAAATGGGGTTTCACCATGTTGGCCAGGCTGGTCTCAAACTCCTGACCTTAAGTGATCCTCCCACCTCCGCCTCCCAAAGTGCTGGGATTACAGGCATGAGCCACCGTGCCTGGAAGACCTGACACATTTCTAAAGTGACATGTCTTCACAATAAAACTAATTTTTAAAAATGCTTTATAGTTAATTAATACTTGCTAGGTCAGTAACAAAATCTTTTCTGCTGTTAGAATCTCAGAACGTAATAAATTAAAAGATTTTTTTTTAAAAGACTTAATATTTTAGGTTTCTATAATAGCTGTTTCTTTAAATTTAGTATAAGCTTTTTTATTTAAAATTTTCCTTTTTTTTACCTTTAAAACTTTTTTTTTTTTAATGTTGAAAGCTGAGATACAAAACACACACATTATTCTAGGCCTACCCAGGGTCAGGATCATCAATATCACTGTCTTCCACCTCTATATTCTGTCCCACTAGAAAGTTTTTAGGGGCAATAGGACACATGGGACAGTCATCGCTCATAATAACAATACCTTCTTCAGGATACTTCCTGAAGGATGTCCCTGAAACTGTTTTATAGTCAACTTTTTTTTTTTTTAATAAGTTAGGAGTGTATTCTAAAATAATAATAAATGTATACTATAGTAAATATATAAACCACTAAAATGGTCATTTATTATCAAGTATTATGAACTGTACATAATTTGTACATAATTGTATGTGCTATACTTTTATATGACTGGCAGTGCAGTAGGTTTGTTTACACCAGTATCACCACTAACACATGAATAATACATTGTGCTGTGAAGGTTGTGATGTCACTAGGGGCTGGGAATTTATTAGCTCCATTATAATTTTATGAGACCATCATCATATATCTGGTTCATCATTGACCAAAACATCACATTGTTTTGTGGTACATGACTGTATACGTATATGTTTGTGTGTGTTTATATACACGTATGTATACATACACACATATGTGTGTGTATATTTGAATCTTATAAGTTGCACATTATAGCAGGGTACCATTACTCTAAAGGCAAAAAACTTCACAAAAGCTGATTTTTAAACTCTAGAACTAAATGTGAACCATAAGGTAATCTAGGAATTTTCTAATTGGATGTGTGTATGTGTGTATGTGTGTATGTACACGTGTGTGTATAGATAGTGGGCTACTAGGCCAATGACCACATCTAATTAGAAAATTCATAGATTTCCCTGTTGTTTACATTTAGTTCTATAGGTTAAAACTCAGCTTTTGTGAAGTTTTCTACCTCCAGAGTAATGGCATGCTGCTATAATGTTTAACTTAAAAGATTCAAATATACTTACAGGCTATGAGTACATTTTATTTACTGTTGTTAAGAATTAGTTAGCCATCTTTACATTTTTAAATAAATAAAACTAATTTGCTTGAAGGCTAAGCAAAGAATATTTTGTTAGCATATTTAATGTTCTTTGTGAAGAACTTTGGCCTGTGTTGATTAACATATGTTGTCTACTTAACCTCATCTAGAAGATAATATATGTGTGTCACACTATTTTACAAATCCTTGATATTGTGATACTTTCCTTCTGAATATCAAAATGTGTCTTTTATTTGTTCTTGTTAATGAACTTGTGGCTTAAGTAACCTGCATTTGATGATTTCCATTTTGTATGTAGGAATAACGAAAATGTGGAGATATGATGACCTAAGATTTCTGATGGCTAGGAATTAAATTAGGACTAGTTCACTCTCTAATTTTAACCCACGAGTTCTTTGGTAAATACATTCTGTTATTTTCTCTTAATAGTTGTTAATTAATAACATTTTTGTTGTAATAAAGGTTCAAGTAGTTGGAGTTACCTGTGCAGCCTGCCCATTCCCATGCATGAATGATCTTAAATTTCCGGTAGTTGTGCTGGACGAGTGTAGTCAGATAACTGAACCGGCCTCTCTCCTTCCCATTGCAAGGTAACCTATGAGATTCTTTCCCCAGGGGTACTCAGATGTCACAATTATATCAAACATTTCTGCAGTTCAATCCTTTACCAAACTTTTGTGAAAATTCTTAACAATTTAAATACTAAACTGATTTTTAAAAAGAATACAGAGGGGAATTTTAGGAGGTTGATATGTTAAAGTTTTATTAGATCACCATTTAGACGTTTGGATGATATACTATAGCACTAGTGCTAGGATTCTAGCAGAAACTTGCAGATTTCTCAACTAGATTAAAAGTGCTCTTTAGGCTGGGCATTGTAGCTCAGGTAGATTACTTGAGACCAGGAGTTTGAGACCAGCCTGGCCAATATGGTGAAACCCCATCTCTACTAAAATTATAAAAATCAGCTGGATATGTGTAGTGCATGCCTGTAATCCCAGCTACTGGGAAAGCTGAGACATGAGAATCACTTGAGCCTGGGAAGCAGAGGTTGCACTGAGCTGAGATCATGCCACTGCACTATAACTTGGGCAACAGAGCAAGACTCTGTCTCAAAAAAAAAAAAAAGTGCTCTTTAGTCATGGTTTAAGAACCTAACTCCATTGTTGAAGAATGTCCTTCAGTTTTCTTACCTTAATATAATCCAAGTGTTTAGGTTTTGTAAATAATTTTAGACGATGAAAACATGTAAAGCATATAAAGAAAAACAAATTAAAAATAAAAATTTGTCTGCTAAAACTAGAGGACCATGAAATCTTCAAAGCTGTCTTAGCCAATTGAAATGTTGTGCTTTTAAAGCATCTATCATTAAGGAATCCTAAAGGTAATGAAAAGAATACTAGACTAGGACTCAGTAGGTCTGAGTTCTAGCCTATGCTGTGTCCCCATTTAATGAGAGAGTAAGGTACTAACTATCATGGTTTGCTTGGGACTTGGAAGATTCCTGGATCATGGGGCTTTCAAATTTTAGGATGAGTTGGTTATCCTTCTCAGGGGCCAAGGATGAAAGAGCTGCAAAGGGTAGGGGAGTAATACTTGTTGAATGCCTACTATATACTAAACACATTACGTATTTCATTTAATCCTTAAAATAGACACACAAGTTATTATTACCTCCAAGTTACTAACAGTACTGAAGCATAGGCTGGGTAAAGTGGCTCACACCTGTAATCCTAGCACTTTGGGAGGCTGAGGCAGGTGGATCACTTGAGTCCAGGAGTTTGAGACCAGCTTGGGCAACACGGCAAATCCCCTTTTCTACAAAAAATACAAAATTAGTTGGGCATGATAGTGTGTGCCTAAAGTTCCAGCAACTTGGGAGGCTGAGGTGGGAGGATTGCTTGAGCCCAGGAGGTCAAGGCTGTGGTGAGCAGAGATCACACCAATACACTCTAGCCTGGGTGACACAGAGTAAAACCTCATCTCAAAAAAAAAAAAAAAAAAAAAAAAAAAAATAATAATACCGAAAAAAGAAAGGATTAAATAACTTTCTTGGTCTTCAAAGAAAAATGGGAGTGGATTTTAGGTAAAGTTTTTTTTTTTTTAAATAAAACTTTGATTTTTTTTTTTTCCCCACTGTATCCTACTGCTATTTAGGAAGACACTTAACTCCTAAGAACCCAATTTACTTCACTTCTAAAACAAGGGTTTAAGCTAAATGACTTCTAAGAAAGACTCTAATTCCAAGAGTTTATGGAGTCTAAAAACCAGTATTTCCCAAATATGCTCTGTGAAATATTAATTCCATGCAGAGGCAAGGTGCACCTACTAGGTTTTATGTGGGAGGACGATAACTAAATTATGTAAAAGAGTCTTCATTGCATAGCTTTTCAAAGCCTTTAATGCAGTTAATAGCACTACTAAGCTTTATTGGTACTCAGGATACTTCATAGCATTTGAATATTTCAAAATACAGTTTTGGCAAACAGCGCAATAAATGATGTTAATGCACTCTTTTTAATTGCTTAGATTAATTTTTGAAATTCTGTTTTAGGTTTGAGTGTGAAAAACTGATTCTTGTTGGGGATCCCAAACAGCTACCTCCTACTATTCAGGGTTCTGATGCAGCTCATGGAAATGGATTGGAACAAACTCTTTTTGATCGACTTTGCTTAATGGTACCTACTGCTAAATTCTTACAGAATTATCATTTATTGATTATACATTGTGTGCATGTGTTGATAGAGAATGAAAATGTTAGAAGACTTAGTCCTGTGTCAAAATAATGTATAATTGGAGTATAACATTAGTTGTACTCCAATTAATTAATAACATTTTTGTTGTAATAAAGGTTTACAAAAAAGTCAGGTGGAACCCTACAATTTAACTGCCCTTTTATAAAGAATTTTTTCCTTATTTACTTGAGTAATGGGTAGGAGTATATGGCTTTTGCTCTAAAACCAAAAAAAACCTATAATGCCTCTATTATCTACATGGAACACTACACATTGCAAATAATTTTTAAATTAATTATTAACATTTTTAAATTGGAGTGGAATTTACCGTTTTAGTCTATTTTGTGCTGCTATAACAGAAAAGCCTCAGACTGGGTAATTTATAAAGAACAGAAATTTATTGCTTATAGTTCTGGAGACTGAGACATCTAAGACCTGGGACTCGCATTTGTTAGGGGCCTTCTTGCTTTATTGTCATTCTGTGGTGGAAGATGGAAGAGCAAGAGAGTGCAAGAGGCCAAACTCATCCTTTTATGAGGAACACACTCGTGATAATGGCCTTAATCCATTAACCCACACACATACACCAGGAATGGCATTAATCCATTCACAAATCCATCCTTTTATGAGGAACCCACTCATGTGATAATGGCATTAATCCGTGAGGATTAGGCAGAATCCTTATGGCCTAATCACCTTTTGAAAGTCCCACCTCTCAACACTGTTGCACTGGGGATGAAGTTTCCAACTCATGAAATTTGAGGGACACATTCAAACCATTGCATTCATGTAACATAAAACTATTTCTTAAATTTAAAAAAAAATTTTTTTTCTTTACAGCATGTGGTTTACATAGCAGAAACTATTTTAAAGTGAACAGTTTAGTAGCATTTAGTACATTCACAGTTTCTTGTGTAACCACTACCTCTATCTGGTTTCAAAATGTTTTCATCACTTCAAAATAATCTCCCCTACCCATTTAGCAGTTAACTGTCCATTTCCTCTTCCCTACAGCTTCTGGCAACCACCAGCCTGCTTTCTCTCTGTATGGATTTATCTATTCTGGATATATTATATAAATGGAATCATACAATATATGATCTTTTGTGTCTGTTTTCTTTCACTTTTTGGGGTTCATTCATATTGCAGCAGTACAGATACTATATTATTATTATTACTTTAGAGTACATTCATAATATTGTACAACAATCACCTGTCCATTTCCAGAACTTTTTCATTATCCCAGACAGAAACTTTGAACCATTAATCAATAATTTCTCATTTCCCCTTCCCTCAGCCCTTGGTAACATCTATTCTACTTCCTAGCTCTGTGAATTTGCCATTCTAGGTGCTTCATTTGAGTGAGTCATACAGTATTTGTCATTTTATGTCTGTCTTATTTACTTAGCAGAATGTGTTCATAGTTCATCTTTGTTGTACCATGTATCAGAATTTCATTCCTTTATAAGGCTAAATAATATTCTGTTACATGTATGTACTGCATTTCTGTTGATAGATATTTGGGTTGTTTTCACCTTTTGGCTCTTGTGAATTATCTGCTGTGAACATTGATATATATTTGCTCAAATCCCTGCTTTCAGTTCAATACATACCTAGAAATGTAATTGCTGGGTCACATGATAATTTTATGTTTAAAGTTTTGAGGAACCACCAAACTTTTTTCTGTAGCAGCTGCACCCATTTTACTCTCCCAACAGCAGTGTACAAGGGTTCCAAGTTCTCCACATTCTCACTAACACTTCTTGTTGGTTTTTGAATATCATAGCCATCTTAATGGATGTGAAAGTGAATCTCATTGTGGTTTCCCTAAAGAGTAATCATCTTGAGCATCTTTTCATGTGCTTATTGGCTATTTGTGTATCCTCTTTGAAGAAATGCCTATTTGAGTCCTTTGCCCATTTTTTAATTGGGTTGTTTGGTTTTTTTGTTGTTGAGTTATAGAAGATTTTAAAATATATATATTCTGGAAATTAATCCCCTTTCAAATATATGATTTGCAAATATTTTCTTCCATTTTTTTTTGGTTGTCTTTTCACTTTCTTAATAGTATCTTTGGATGCACAAAAGTTCTTAATTTCGATGAAGTTCAATTTACCTATTTTTTATTCTGTTGCTTGTGCTTTTGGTGTTCTATCTATGAAATTGTTGCCAAATCCAATGTCATGGAGATTTTTCCCAATATTTTCGTCTAAGAATTTTATAATTTTAGCTCTTATGTTGAGGTCTTTGATCTATTTTTAGTTAATTTTTGTATGCGGTATGAGATAGGGATCCAACTTCATTCTTTTGCATGTGGATATACAGGCTTCGCAACACCATGTGTTGAAATGCTATCCCTTTCCCCCATTTAATTGTATTAGAACCTTCATAAAAAATCAGTTGAGCACATATACAAGGGTTTATTTTTGGACTTTCTATTCTATTCCATTGGTCATTGGCTTGTAGATGCCACCTTCTTACTGTATCCTCACATGGCAGAGAGAGAGAGAACACTGTTTCTATACAAACTATACAACTGTATAAATACTGTGTTTATATAGTTGCCATTCTTGTTTCATTTTCTGGCGTTCATGCTTGGATATCAGATGCTCTCTCAGATCTGTATTCTTTGTTTTCTCAGTACCCTGAAATTATGGTAATGTCTCACCAAATTGATAGGACATCTGAGGCCCAAGAGTATCCCTCCTCTGGAAAAGGGACACAGCTCTTGAGCCTTCATTTCTACTAAAAACTGCCCAGTTCACGTTCCCTTTTTCATTATTATTCTTAGGAACCATTACCATCATATGAATTCTGGCTCACTATGCTGCATTTTCCCCTTCCACCCCAGAATTTTGTTTCTTTCTTGATGACTAGCACTTTTTGAAGTTTATAACATTGGGTTGGCTGTAAACCTTTCTTGGTTGCATAATTGCTGAATTTTTTTGCTGTTGTTTTTGTATTTTTTGTACCTTTATATATTGGAGAATAGATTCTGCAAGACAGACATTCTTAATTAAGAAGTTCTCCCTTAGATTGAGTTTCAAGTTGCATTAAATTTTGAGTTCAATTGTATTCTGTTTTGCGAAGAATGAAGCCTTCAGTTGTCTTGAGCTGTTGTGATTGAATTTAATTGCAAAACTTTCTACTCTTCTGTGACAAGGCAGTGTCCAACTTCTTTTGTATCAGACTTTTTCAAGGGCTTTTAAAAAAATCTTAACTAAAAAAAAATCTTTAAAAAGGGCTGGGTATGGTGGCTTAGGCCTGTAAATCCCAACGTTTTGGGAGACTGAAGTGGGAGGATCACTTGAGGCCACGAGTTCGACACCAGTGAGGCCACAAGTTCGATACCAGCCCTCGTATTAGACTGAGACCCCGCCTCTACCAAAATTTTTTAAATAAAAAGTTATTTAAAGTTTTAAAACATTTTTGAATAGGTAATATAGTCATATAGTTCAAAATTCAAGAGGAACCAGAAAACGTGGAGATAGTGAAGACTTCTTCTCCTGTCTCCCAACTATTAATTCTCTTTCCTCCAAAGCAACTGTTGTCCCTTTCTTGTACATTTCTTGTGATATTTTATACCATTGTAAGCAAATACATAAGATTTTCCCTTCCTGTTTTAAAAATGGTAGCGTACTCTGTATACTGTTCTGGCCTTTTTCATGTACCTATTGTCAATGCCTTTTAAAATATTAAGTAGGTTTTTATTTGGGGGAATTCTAAAAGGGCAAACAAGGGATGAAAAAAAAGTGGTTTAGTCACAGAGTAGAATAAAAAACAGTTACTATGGATGAGCTTGATCCATATAGACAGTTCTCAGAAACATAGTGGATGTTGGAAGAAGCAAACGCAAAGGGATAATTGTAGTAAAATGCCATTTATGAGAATTTCAAAAGCACATGAGATAACATGTTATTCATAGATTCATACCAATATAATAAACATGATTCCACAAAACAAAATCAAGACTGGGGTTATTTCTGGGAAAGGTGGTAGAGGAAAGCAATGAAGGAGGATCTTTAGCTATATATGTCATATTTTATCTAACAAAAGAGAGAGCCAAAACAAAAATGACTTAATATGGCTAATGTCAAGTCCTGGTGGTAAGTTCATGGACATAATATTATTTCTTTGCTTTCTGTATATTTGAACTAGTTCACAATTATTAAAAGTAAGAGAAATAAAAGTACTACTCATTACAGAGTAGTAATTACAGACAGTGTGGAAACTGCAGAAAAGAGAAAAGGCAGTCTGGGTGTGTTGGCTTGTGCCTATAATCTTTAATCTCAGCTGCTTGGGAGGCTGAGGTGGGAGGGTTGGTTGAGTTCAGGAGTTCGAGGCTGCAGGGAGCTATGATCTTGCCGCTGAAAGAAAGAAAGAAAAGAAACGAAGGAAGGAAGGGCAAGAAGGAAGAAAGACAGGAAAAGGAAAGGAAGGAAAGAAGGAAGGAGAGAGAGAGAGAAGAAAGGAAGGAAGGAGAGAGAGAAGAAAGGGAGAGAGAGAGAAGGGAGGGAAGGAGGAAGGAATGAAGGAAAGGAGGGAGAGGGGAGGGAGGGAAAGAAAGAAATAGATAAATCTGGGTGGGGTGTCAGACACCTGTAGTCCCAGCTACTCAGGAAGCTGAGGCAGAAGGATCGCTTGAGCCTGGAGGAGTTTGAGGCCAGCCTAAGCAACAGCGAGACCCTGTCTCAGAAAAGAAAGAAAAAAGGTAAAAACAAAACAAAACATCTGTAATAACCTCACTGGCCTTAAGAGAAAACTCTTTGTAAGATTTTAGTATTTTTCCTTCTATCTTTTATCCTAGGGTATATACCTATATCAAATACATGTATTTGTACATAGTTGAAACCATACCATAAATATAACTTAATATAGAATATAAATATAGAGTCTTGCTTTGTTATCCAGGCTGGAGCGCATAAATATAGAGTCTAGTGCATAAATAGCTCTGTCGCCCAGGCTGGAGTGCAGTGGTACCATCTCAGCTCACTGCAACCTCTGCCTCCCAGATTCAAGCAATTCTGCTTCAGCCTCCCAAGTAGCAGGTTTTAAGGTTCCTGCCACCATGCCTAGCTAATTTTTGTATTTTTAGTAGAGAAATTTTTGTATTTTACCATGTTTGCCAGGCTAATCTTGAACTCCTGACCTCAGGTGGTCTGCTTGCCAAAGTGTTGGGATTACAGGGGGCATGAGCCACTGCGCCCACTCTGAGCAGAGCATTTTTTGTCTTTCAGCATTTTTATACTTGACATTTTTGTCAGCAGTTTCACTTGCTTGCTGACTTGGACTTACAAACTTAGACAAATGTATGCCCCAAAGAGTACTATCATTGATTTTTCCTTTTTTTTTTTTTTTTTTTTTGCCATAGAAGATTCTTTCTCCTTGTGGTCATTAATCCTGCATTTAATTATATATGTATTATTATTAGAGTACCTTGTAGCTATTCAAAATGTTTTAACGACACTATAGAACTCTTTGCTCGAAAAGCCCTAAGGTAGATAGAACTTGGATTTTATGATGCATTAACAAAATCTGAAACTTCTTTGAAGATCCAGAATGAAAAATGGCGTTTACTCAATGAGGGAAGTTAATGAGATATCTACAATACCTCCTAATTTTTTAAAGAGAATCTTAGTGTTAGACCAACCCCAGATAAATTATAAAAGGATAATATTGGCTGGGTGCGGTGGCTCACACCATCACTTTGGGAGGCCAGGGTGGGCAGATCACCTGAGGTCAGGAGTTCAAGACCAACCTGGCCAAAATGGTGAAACCCTTTCTCTATAATAATACAAAATTAGCTGGGCATGATGGTGGGTGTCTGTAATCCCAGCTACTCAGGAGGCTGAGGCAGAAGAATTGCTTGAACCCAGGAGGTGGAGGCTGCAGTGAGCTGAGATCATGCCATTGCACACCATCCTAAGCTACAGAGTGAGACTCTGTCTAAAATAATAATAATAATAATGATGTTAGGTGCCAAACTTATTCGATAAGTCTAAGGTTGACATTTTTTACATTTTATAATTTTCTAATTTAATAGTTTAATATGAACATATTTTTAGTAATTTAAAAATATTTTTATTTATAGTCTATTCTATCATGGTTGTAATTCATCTCCTAAGACCACAATATAGCAATATTTTTAATATTAAAAATATAATTTTGCTTTCCCTAGAAGAATAAAAAATGTTATGTTTTAATTTCTTATTTTTCTTCATTTAAATTCCTTAGGGTCACAAGCCAGTTCTGTTGAGAACTCAATACCGTTGTCACCCTGCAATCAGTGCTATTGCTAATGATATGTTTTATGAAGGAAACCTCATGAATGGTGTGACAGAAATAGAGAGGAGCCCTTTATTGGAATGGCTACCAACCCTGTGTTTTTATAATGTTAAAGGACTAGAACAGGTAAATGACATTTATGTTGAAGAGAGTCAACATGGTTTAGGTTCCTGGTTTAATTTTTGTTGTTGTTTGTATGAATTTACTTGTTTTTTCCATAGCCTTTCTGGGAAATATAATTTAGGATCTATTTCTTACTCCAGCTAGAAAGAGATAACAGCTTTCATAATGTGGCAGAAGCTGCTTTTACACTCAAGCTGATTCAATCACTGATTGCAAGTGGAATAGTGGGCTCTATGATTGGCGTGATAACATTATACAAATCCCAAATGTACAAGGTTGGTATCATGTATTACAATATTTGTCATATATTAGATATTATAATTACACATTACCATATTTGATATTACATTTATAGTAGTTGGTTTGGCGCCTGAAAAACTTTTGGTACTATAATTAATGTATTAAAAAAGAAACATTCTGGTATTTTTTGGTCTGGCTTTTTTTCTGTATAATTAAATGTAAACTTAACAAGGTTTAATTAAATTTAGTTTACAGCTGTTGTGGCAAAAATGCAACAAACAAATTAGCGGGAAAAAATATGGTGTATGCTTTGTGGACAGATGGGATTGAATCTCTGTTATCCAAAATGTTCTTTTATTATTATTACATTTTATCAGTAAATCAAGGATAGATACAAGATGTTAATGTACACATAAGCCAATTACTTCTAACTAGATTTTTCTTTTTCCTTTTTTCATCTGTTTCATTATTAGTGTATCAGCTCCAAATTAGCATATCTGAATGAGTTTCCCAGCAGTAGATAAATAGCTTTTGATTTTGTGTTGTAAATTAATATTGTCACCTAGTCATTTATCATTTTAGAAACTAGCCCAGTCTATGTGAGTCATAAAAGAAAAATGAAAATTATTTACTATTAGTTAAGTTACAGTGGTTGCTTTGAGCAAGTTCAGTGGCTTAAGTTCTTCACAATCTCTCACTACATGATTGCTGTCTTTTCCTCCGCAGCTTTGTCATTTACTCAGTACTGTAGACTTTGACCATCCTGATATCAAAACTGTGCAGGTGTCCACAGTAGATGCTTTTCAGGGAGCTGAAAAGGAAATCATTATTTTGTCCTGTGTAAGGACAAGACAAGTAGGATTCATTGACTCAGAAAAAAGAATGAATGTTGCATTGACCAGAGGAAAGAGGCATTTGCTGATTGTGGGAAATTTAGCCTGTTTGAGGAAAAATCGACTGTGGGGACGTGTGATCCAACACTGTGAAGGTAAAATAAATAATGCACTCATTTCAAGGCCTAGCTGACTTTTATGGGCTAATGCTTGGGGTGCTACAAGCAGGAATAGCTCTGAATTTGCCACTGTGGGAAGTAACTGACATGATAATATTGGGACCTCTGTAAAATAAAGAATAGTTGTCTCATGTTATATATATTTATTTTTAAATAATCATATATAAGCATTTAGTTATTCAATGTTATATTTTTTTTAAGGAAGGGAAGATGGATTACAACATGCAAGCCAGTATGAACCACAGCTGAACCATCTTCTTAAAGATTATTTTGAAAAACAAGCCAAAGAAAAACAGAGGAAAAAGAGTGAAAAAAGATAAATATCATTCACAAAAGGCATGGTATAAATATTTTGTATTTATGTAAATTCAGACTCATTTTACACTATTTTTTATTATTTATTACTCTAAACTATTATTAAAAATGCTTTATGATATTTAAATAACATACTAAACAGATATAAAATTTTGTTCTTCAAAAAATGTACAGTACTTATATTAAGACAGGCAGATATTAAAGGTAGTATAAAATCCTACTAAAAAAATAAGTTTTTTTTCTAAGAAGAATGATTTCTGTTTGCTAACGAAATGGATTTTACAAAGGGCGGGATATGGAGAATGCCTACTTACTTCAATAATAAGTGAATGTCTCCAGAGCTTATCTGTTGGAACATATCTACACAATCAGATTACCAACACCTTTCTAAAACTTTAATTTTATGAGAATATTTTTCAAATGATTATAAGGCCTCACTATTTTATAAATAAAAATATATTCATAAATATGTGTTTATGTCTAAACCTTTTGAAAAGTACACAAAAGAAGAAAGAAAAGCACTAAAAGTTTACACCTGGAGATAGCAGTGTTCAACACCTGGCCTTGGCTAGTGATATAGATACGTGTAGGTGCTTAATAAGTATCCATTGAAAGAATGAACAAATGAATGAAAGTTACCTTTGGTTCTTTTTTTTCTACTCTTTTTCCTCTGCATTTGTTTGCACAGTAGGTATTGATCTATATATGTGGATTACAACTTTTTATTATAAAAATAATACATTATTCATGTAGAAAATTTGCAAAGTGCAAGAAAGTATACAACAGAAAACGAAAGTCACCTAGAAATACTCTACTGGGAGATAATCACTAACATTCCTTCAGTGTTTTTTCTATGCTCATATTCTATGTGTGTATATATAGTTAAGTTTTAAACCATTTGTGCCCATACTGATTCTTGGACATTATTAACAAAGGAGCATTTATACATCCTAGATGGAAAAATGACAAGGGCTTGATTATAATTAATATCAATACAATATTTTTACCAATTAAAAAAATCATAGTGATCCACGTCACTCAATATTCATTTGAAAGATGCAGGAAAATTCCTACTTGAATTATTTCACAATAAAAAAAAATGACTGGTCAGCCTCTATGGAACTCTTAGGGAGAAAAATAAATTCAATAATAAAACTTGTGCTTTAGTCATTCTCCAAGGCTTTTCCCAAATGTGTTACTGTTTGCAACAACAGTTGCTCTTTTAAGTGTTCATCCAAACTGTGAAGTGAAAGATGTAACTTCTAACAGATCCTTACAAAGCAGAAGGAATAGTTGAAGGAAGTATTACAGAACCGTGCTTTACCCATAAATCTAACTGACAACATACATTTAAACTGGATTCCTGAATTCTGCTGCCCAGACCTCCCTATTTTTTATTTCTTAATTTTGAGTCTGTTGGCCTGCTGGAGCTAGGTCTCAGGTAATTTATTTTCCTCAAAAAGTGTACATAGATGATATATCTTTTAAGGTTTTGTATATCTGAGGATGTATTTCTGTTACATACCCTTTTGAGAGCTATGTAAACACTATGTGAATTGCCCTTGGCTTCACTTACTGTTCATTTGGATGATAGTTGAATTTCTATCTCAGATCTATAGCTGGATGGCTGACTGATTTTGCACTATTCCTAGTCCAATTCCTACTAGCTTTTATCTAGACCTGCTCAGAGGCCCTGGCTCAATGTTCTACACTTGTGCCTGTGCTGTCATCAACTGCTCCCTACTCATAGCCTCTCATTTTGTCAGTTTTCCAGAAATTTCAATTTCTACCATGATGTAGGGAGAGGTCTTGATAGCATAGAGTAATGGCATTTTTAACATTTTTAGACCAGATAATTCTTTCTTATGGGGGGGCTGTGCTGTGCTCTGTAGCAGCATCCCTGGCCTCTGCCCACAAGTTGCCAGTGGCACCTTACCCCAAGGTTGTGACAATTAAAAATGTCTCCAGACATTGCCAAATATTCTGATGTAGAGGGTGGGTTCAGCATTCCAGCAATCTCAGAAAGCAGTAACTGCACTGAAAAGTATAGCTGCCTTATTTTTTGGTAGGTGTAAACCTTGTATTTTTGATGTTTAATAAAGGATTTTTTTTTTTTTTAGGCAAGCATGCCTACTCTGTTTCTACTGGCATTATATACCTAGTGTATCAATTTTATATCTTCAATCCAATTATATCATTGTAGCAGTTCATTACTGTTCCTCCCAATTTGTGACAATAATTGGTCAATGAGTGTCAAATATTTATCTTATGTGTTTTTATAGTTATTTTAATGTGACAGAGGCCACTGAAGCCTTTTCATTTATTTTTATTTTTATTTTTGTTTTTTGAGATGGAGTCTTGTTCTGTTGCCAGGCTGGAGTGCAGTGGCACAATCTCAGCTCAATGCAACCTTTGCCTCCCAGGTTCAAGTGATTCTCCTGCCTCGGCCTCCCAAGTAGCTGGGATAACAGGCACCCACCTCCATGCCGGCTAATTTTTGTATTTTTAGTGGAGACAGGGTTTCACCATGTTGGTCAGGCTAGTCTTGAACTCCTGACCTCAGGGGATCTGCCTGCCTCAGCCTCCCAAAGTGCTGGGATTACAGGTGTGAGCCACCACACCTGGCCCCTTTTTAAACAGGAACACATTGAAATCTTTAAAAGAACTTTCCATTCAACAACATTCCTCTTGTTTAGAACATAAGAAGTTAGTATAAATGTTATGGTGTAGAAGGTGGCAAAGAGATTGACAATATACTATGCTGCTATTTTTGCTAAGAGATTAGCCCTATCTTATAGCTACATACCTATTATTTCCCTGTTTCTAATTTATAGCATATTGTAATTAACAGAAAATTAAAACTCCATTAATAGAAAATATTGGTTTTGCAGAACCCCTTTCCATTTTTTCTAGCCCACCTGCATAGCTCACTAGATTAAGCACTGTTTTACACCAGGAACTTTAGAAAAGAAAAAGTAACAGTGGTGCAGAGGAAGAAATGGAAATGGTTTAGTCTCTGTTTCCATGCTGCCCCCATTCCATTAGTTTAGGATGGAGATTCCCACGTAGGGGAGAGGATGGAGAGGCTTTCTTTCACTCTGGGTGGACCTTACTCCATAGTGGATATGGTATTAATACTTTTGTCTCTGGTTTTAATCTTTCCCATTGTGGATTGGGTCACAGAATGTCATCCCAAAGTGTAATGTCAGCTACGGCAGGCCTGGCTTTTATCCAGGAGTCAGATCTTAGTGCTCCTGCTCTAGCTCCTGTCCATTAGAGCAGAGTCTTCACTCATTCCTTTTTCCCAAGGCTGTTACAACAGAAATGAGGTGAGAAACAGCTCTCACTTTCTTATTTCCTTCAAAGAACCAGTAAGGAAGCGGGAGATCTAAGGGCTCATCTACTTTATCTTTCTTAAAGAGATTAATAAATCAAAACATTCTTCTGATTGGGTGGTATTGACCATTGTGGAGTTGTTTTTGGCTCCATCATATATTTTGTGTGAAAACATACTGTCTGAACCCTGAATATTAATATGGTCTTTATATGTATTTCAGTGAGAAAAAGATAATAGAAATATTTGACATAAAAAAAAATCTCCAAAGCCCAGGCTAACACATTCTTTACTTTTTTCACCTCAAATTGCAAGGTTGGAAAGATACAAATTGAACTTTAAGAAAAGAAGCATCCCATTCAATAAGCAATCAAAATATTAAAGTTTCTTAGGATTTTATAATATACTCAAAGTAATAAGCCAGTTTTACAATTATAGCCATAAAATATCTATAGATAACAATAATCTTAAAACAATGTCTCCCAACTTGTGTTTAGTAAATGATAGGATTATATAAGAATGTCATCAAGATTTTAATTACATATTGAAATAGAATGAAATTTCTAGGCTTTACTCATCATTAATTGCTTACTTTATATAGCATGTGTATTGGATTTTTTTGTTTCAAGATTTTGTCACAAACATTTGCCCCAGTGGGGGTATAGGTATTTTCCCTATTCTGTAAATGATTAAGCCAAGGATCAGGGAAATTGAAGTGACCTACCTAATCTACCATGACTAGTATAAGGCAGGGCTGGAACCCAAGCTAATCCAACTCTGAGGCTAGGCTATACTGTACCACTTGTATTGTAAGTCGCTTTACCAAAAGGGTGAAAGACAGTGAAACCAAAAATGTTACAGTCCTCTTTGAGCCAACTAGACTCATGTCCTGATCATTTACCTTAGTTAATTTAGTATGTGACCATTTATTAACAATTTATTTGTTTGTTGTTGTTTTGTTTTTTTTTTTTTTGAGACAGAGAGGTTGGGTTTTACCATGTTGGTCAGGCTGGGCTCGAACATGTGATCTGCCCTCACTAAGCCTCCCAAAGTGCTGGGATTACAGGTGTGAGCTACTGTGCCTGGCCTATATGTTGAACAGCCTATACCTGCCTGGTAAATATAATTTTTACTAGAGAAATGAGTTTGTTTATTTCTCTTTGAATGCCTACATTTGCTACTATGAGATGTAGTTTGCTACTTAATGCAAGAGAAGTATTGATTTTTAACAAAAATGTATTTATAGCTGAACTGATGATTCTTAAAATTCTTGTAATTCTCAAAAGTAGGGGAAAAAATAATATACTTTGCTTTCCTCTGTAACCAGCTCCTGTCCTTATTCAAAATTTGAATTACTTGTGAAAAATTACAGGTTACTTGAGGTTATGGAGCTTAGCTTAAAATTTCAAAATAAATCATAACTTTTGGTATTGCTTTTTTATATTTAAACAAAAAAACATTTGATTTGGGGATGCCAAAGCAAACCTGAAATGCAGCTTGCTCTTGACTATGGCTTAATTTAAAGACAGCTGTGAAATATCTTTATACTAATTAGATTAGTTTATATTAAATAAGAATGAACTGGAAATTGGTGATTTACTCGACAGATATTGGACCTTGAAAATTAAATAATTGTTCTAAAAACATTAGATCAACACTGATTTGAAATGCCTGCTTTGTAATTAGTCATGAGTGAAATGTGTGTTTAGTTCAAGTTGTGTGTTTGGTTTACATTAGCATGACTTGATTATAAAGTAAAGGAAAAATATTAACCAAAGGTCTCTGCAGTCCTCTTAGTTTCTCTCATCCTGAAACACTAGTTAGATTGATTTTTAAAAATTCTCTGTGAGTGTCTAAATTATTGCAAATCTAGTCCTGATAATAAATGAAGATGTATGTATGCATGCTTGTATGTGTGAAAAATCAGGAAGCAGTCACCTTGCAGGCTAAAGAACTGGTAGAGAGAATTTCCTAAGTGAAAGTTTTAGGGTACCTATGGTAGCTAGCCTCTTTAAAGACTGATATAGTTCATTTGATTATGATGGATTTGTGGCTTCTTGGAATAGAACTAATTATTTCTTTGGTGCCATTAAAGTCGGTGCATTCATTGAGCATCTACTCTGTGGCTGGCCCTTTGTGCACAACAGGCATATGCAGTTTGTTTTATGTGTTAGGCCAGGCATGGAGTGCAGGGCTAGTTATCTACCACTCCACCCCTACATGGGGCAAAGCAGAGCTCTCATTGATGGAAAAACTAAGGGGCATACTTGAAGCAAGAAGATCGGGCTCTTTTGCCCATTCTTTTGGAATGTGTACCACTAAATAAGAGCTAACGTGACCATGATGTCATCAGGAGCTCAATACTTTGTCTCCTACATCCTTAGGTTTCTTATATTTAGAGTCAATGTCAGGCTATGGAGTG
The DNA here is from genome assembly GCF_009761245.1 of Sapajus apella. Classification (NCBI taxonomy): domain Eukaryota; kingdom Metazoa; phylum Chordata; class Mammalia; order Primates; family Cebidae; genus Sapajus; species Sapajus apella. The sequence continues at coordinate 116,039 of NW_022437027.1, forward strand.
TGAAGTAGAAGCTACATCTTTGAAGACCATGTAAGTCATAGAGAGGTAGAAGGATGGTTGTGAATGGAAGGGACTAACAGGTGGGGAAGACAATATGATTAACAAGTCCTGAGGCATGTAAAGATCCCAAGTCTTTCAGCACAGCTGTGGATGTATGTGTAACCAGCTGACCACTCCCACAGGTCTGTGACTCCTTTTAGGTATTATGAGCCCTATCCAGTGTTTTGAATGGATGATGATGACCTTCCTGAGCAACATGGTGACATCACATAAGAACAAAATTAGAGCATAAGGTCAAGTGTAATGAACAGCAAGCAGTCCAGTGTAATTTGATGAGTCTAGATGTTGTTGTATGATACCAGACATTGTTGTATGCACTATGTTTGCTGCCTAGGCAAGCAGACTGAATGTAAGGGACCAAGGACAAAATAGTGAACACACTGGTAAAGGAAATACATATATAACTTTAGTTCCAGTGGCTCTTCAGAATCATGTTTTGCTTTTGTAATTTGAGATCAGCCCTAATACAGTAGGTGCTCAGTTAGTGCTTAACTATTGAAAGTTATAAAAATCTAGAATGGGCAGGGCACGGTGGCTCATGTGTGTAATCCCAGCACTTTGGGAGGCCGAGGTAGGCAGATCATTTGAGCTCAAGAATTCAAGACCAGCCTGGTCAACATGCTGAAACCCTGTCTCTACTAAATTTCTTTGAAACAATGTCTCACTCTATCACCCTGGTTGGAGTGCAGTGGTGCGATCACACTCCTGGGCTCAAGGGATCTGCCCACCTTGGCCTCCCAAAGTGCTGGGATTACAGGCATGAGCCACTGTGCCTGGCCAGTGCCTAGTTTATATGCTTGAAGCATGAATATCTCATTCCGTATTCTGTTTTTATTCCTTATGCCACATCTATTTTCTTTCCCCTAATTTTTGTCTAATTCTATTTATGTATTTTTGAATAGATAACATTCCCATGTTTTGATATTCAAGAGAAACAAAAAGGAATATAGCGAAAAGTCTCCCCTATTCCTGTCTCCTCCGGCCTCCCAGGTTTTCTCCCCAGAATCAACCAATGGTATAAGATTTCTGTATGTTGGTAAGATATTTCTGCAAGATAAATGCATATAAATATCTCTCCCTCCACCAGCTTTTTTTGTTTTTAAATTTATTTTGTTTTTATTTTTTAGAGACAGGGTCTTGCTCTGCCCCTCAGGTTGGAGTGCAGTGGCATGATCTTAGCTTACTACAGCCTCAACCTCCTAGCCTCAGGTGATCCTCCCACCTTAACCTCTCCAGTAGCTAGGACGACAAGTGCATGCCAGGCTAATTTTTTTTGTATTTTTTGTACAGACAGGGTCTCACTGTGTTGCCCTTGCTGGGGCTCAAGAGATTCTCTTGCCTCAGCATCACAAATGCTGGGATTATAGGTATGAGCATGACAGGTCTCAATTTATTTTAAAGATGGGGCTTAATTTGTCATCCAGGATGCAGTGCAGTGGCGCAAATGTAGCTCACTGTAGCCTTTTTGTAGAGAAGGGGCCTTGCTATGTTGCCCAAGCTAGGCTTGAACTTGTAGCCTTAAGCAATCCTCCTGCCGTGGCCTCCCAAAGTGCTGGGATTACAGGCATGAGCCACTGTACCTAGCCTGGTCTCCCCCTTTTACATGGTAGGCTACTGTGTAAAAAATTTTGTGTACCTTGCCTTTTTCACTGAACAATATATCTTAGAGCTCATTCCATGTTGTCTATACTTAAAAAAAAAAATCATCTGAGATTTATCATCACCCTAAATTACTCCAACATGCTGCTGACCACGACCTCTCCCTCACTTCCACACACATTTTCTGGCTTCATCATGATCTCTCATCTCCTGACTCATTACTATTCTGACATTCTATCATCAGTTTCCTTATCTTTTCCTGTCTGCCCAGACACCTTCCTACTTAAGCACTCTCAACTGCCTTGGCAAATTACTGGCTTGCTGCAGATTTTTTTCCAGCTGATAAAACTCTATGGATTTATTCAAACATCCTTTTCCATTTTCTTACACCTGGGCTTCTGGGTGTTCTAGAGGAAATTATACTAATGTGCAGATGGGTGCCACAACACATTTATGATAACTGATCTCACATGTCCCATATGCCCAGAAGTTATATGTCCCTAAGCTCTTCAACTCATTGTCTTCAGTCACTCTTCCCACCAGAATGATTTTTTCTAACATTGCAAATGTGATCACATTAGAATTTTTTTATTGCATCTTATCACCTATAATATTGTTTCTCAACATGAGATCATTGGTCCACCTGTGTCAGAACCACGGAGTTCAAAGTCATTTATCCCAAGAAATATGTTTTTGTTTTTTAAAAACTACTTTTATTGAGGTACAGAAAATATGCCTAATTTAAGTGTACATCTTGATGAATTTTGACAAATGTATGTACACCTATGTAACCACCACTGCGATCGAAAACATTTTCATTACCTGCAAAGTTCCCTTGGGCCCCTTTGGAGCGCGTCAATCTCTCCTCCACCCAAGGTAACCACTAATCCACTCTCTCTAGAGACTACTTTTGCCTGTGTTAAAACTCCCTATACCCCGGCGGGGCGCAGTGGCTCACGCCTGTAATCCCAGCACTTTGGGAGGCTGAGGTGGGCGTATCACCTTAGGTCAGGAGTTTGAGACCAGCCTGGCCAACATGATGAAACCTTGTCTCTACTAAAAATACAAAAAATTAGCTGACTTTGGTGGTGGGCAACTGTAATCCCAGCTACTTGGAGGCTGAGACGGGAGAACACCTTGAACCCAGCAGGCAGAGGTTGCAGTGAGCTGAGAACGCACCACTGCACTCCAGCCTGGTCAGCAAGAGCAAAATTCCTTCTGAAAAACAAACAAAAAACTTTGTATACCCTTTTCACAAGATGGCACCAAAGGCAAAGAAGGAAGCTCCTGCCCTTCCTTTTGGTGAAGGCTTTGAAGGCCAAAGGAAGTGTTGAAAGGTGTCCACAGCCACACACACAAAAAAGAACCATATGTCACCCACCTTCCTGTGGCCCAAGACACTGCGACTCCAGAGGCAGCCCAGATACCCTCGGAAGAATGCCCCCAAGAGAAACAAGCTGGACCACCATGCTATCATCAGTTTCTGCTGACCACTGACAGCCATGAAGACCACATAAGATGCTCACTAGTTTACTTTCTTCTATGGCCAAGATTGCCACCTTTGACTATCTAGGAACCAAGGTAACTTTGAGAGAGAGGTGAAAGGAGCTCCTTCTCTCTGTTACTTTTCATTGGTTTGTGAGTTTGGAGCTTGTTAGATTCAGTTGTGAATGATAGAAAACCCAAAATAACAATGGCCTCAACAAGTAGACATTTATTTCTCCCTTGCAATTAAGTTGGAAAGTAAGCAATGGAGAATTGATACCATGTCACTGTTCCACCATCTCCAGGCTGTGCTTCTCTCCCTCATGACCCTAGATGGAAATCCGTATATCATATCTATATTCTAAACAGCAGGGTAAAGGAAAAGCAAGGGAGGAGGGCATGCCCCCACCCTTAAGGACATGAAGTTGCATGTGCCACCTCTGTTTGCACCTCATTGGCTAGAATGGGGTTGCACTGAGCTCTCCTAGCTGTAAGGAAAGTGAGAAATGTAGTCTTTATCCTAGGCAGCCACATGTCCAGCTGAAAATTGGGATCTGATTACTATAAAAAAAAGGAGAAAATGGCTAGTTGAGCACCACTGGGTGTCTTTTGTGTAGCAGAGTCACATTAAAGCAATTCCCATTCAATCTTGTTGGGATATATCTATCTCATTGCATGTCTTGAAGAACTCAGGAGGTGGTGTTCCCGTTGTCAGTTCATGGGGTAGGCCCCAACTCTGGTGTGGAGCTTATGAATCTAAGGACAGGCTTCTATGGGGACATAGGGATTCTCTGTACTCATTAATAATGTGAGATTTTAGTGCCCTGTTTATGTTTCTGTTCATGTTGGCTCCATGGAGTGCTTTAGTAGCCAATAAGAAAAAAAATGGCAATTTACTATATACATTATTAGTCAACACTTAATGATAGCCAAATGACACTGTACAAACAAAGATTTCTCAGTGTATCAGAAAAGGTGGGTGGGGAGTGGTAGGCATATCACACAATACCTGGTGTCATACTAAAGGCACCCAAACCTGACACTTCACAGTGGCAGGTTATATGAAATTTGTGTTGTATGTTTAGGTGATTAAAAAATATATATGACATCTATCCCATCGAGTTGATGTTAATTTGGATGGAATTGCCTTTATAATTGTACTTATATTTATAAATTTTTTTGGTTGTCATGATCATATAAGAAATAAAAATGAGGAATTTATCATAGATTTATATTTGTCCATCTTTAGATAAAATTATAGTAACAGTAGCACTGCCTGCACTGATGAGGCCACAGAGAACCTTTTCCCTTTCAGAAGGGTCAACACATTCCTCAAGGAGAGGGCACAAGGCTGACATTGTCAAGCCTGGGTATGCAGTGTCACAGGCCTAGACTGCAATTTGGATCTGGGTGATCTTAGGCAAGTTTCCTCATTTGTGAAAATGGTAATGACAATAATGTCCTCATTGGGATTTGTGCGAAGACAAAAATTAAATAATATATTTAAGGTTCGTACCTGGTAGGCTGGTGCCTGGGTCATTGCAGGTTTGCTTCCCCTCTTCAAGAAGCAGTCCCTGTATCCTCCAAGTTTTCAAAAGGTATCAGCTGCAAATAAGCATCTAAAAAAAGTGTTCCAGAAAATCACTGAATTCTTTGGTCACCCAATGCAACCTAAAAATATGGAGAAAGACTAAGTAGAGAAAAAACTCCAAAATAAATCATTCCTTTAGAGGATAACTTTGTCAAGAGCGCTGATGAGCACTTTGTCAAAAGCACTGAAACAGCCTTGCCATGGCCATAGACTATACACTGTCCAATAAGGAGGAGAAGGTGGAAAAGTGATGGTCTTCATCTCTATAAATGCCATGTTGACCTAACTTTTAACTTGGCTCTCCACACTGATTAAATCACCTGGGTACGTAAAGAAAAATCACTTTGTCTTCTGTAGTTACAGATTTATTTCTTCTTAAATATCAAATTAAAAAGAAATTCCAGTGCCAGCAAGTTGTGACTGAAATAACTATCTAGATATTCTTTCTTGGTCAAATACTTGGAACCAAGAGATTACTACTGACTTCTTAGGAGGCTGTATTCATATTTTTCTAATTATTATTATTATTATTATTATTTTTTTTGAGACGGAGTTTCACTCTTGTTACCCAGGCTGGAGTGCAATGGCGCGATCTCGGCTCACTGCAACCTCCGCCTCCTGGGCTCAGGCAATTCTCCTGCCTCAACCTCCTGAGTAGCTGGGATTACAGGCACGCACCACCATGCCCAGCTAATGTTTTGTATTTTTAGTAGAGACGGGGTTTCACCATGTTGACCAGGATGGTCTCGATCTCTTGACCTCGTGATCTACCCGCCTCGGCCTCCCAAAGTGCTGGGATTACAGGCTTGAGCCACTGCGCCCGGCTCTAATTATTATTTTAAAAATTCTATGTGGCTTATTTCACCTCTATTTTGTTAGGGAGAAAAAAGCACTTTGAATTTTTGGGATGAGAGGGAAGGAAAAGTCTTTTTTAAATTTAATTTTTAATTTAATTTAATTTAATTTTATTTTTGAGACAGAGTCTTGTTCTGTCGCCAGGCGCCAGGCTGGAGTGCAGTGGTGTGATCTCGGCTCATTGTAACCTCCACCTCCCAGGTTCAAGCAATTCTCCTGCATCAGCCTCCTGAGTAGCTTGGACTACAGGCACGCAACACCACGCCCAGCTAATTTTTGTATTTTAGTAGAAATGGGGTTTCACTATGTTAGCCAGGATGGTCTCCATCTCTTGATCCCGTGATCCGCCTGCCTCAGCCTCCCAAAGTGCTGGGATTACAGGCATGAGCCACTGCGCCTGGCCTAAATTTTTACTTTTTTTGAGATGGAGTCTCACTCTGCTACTCAGGCTGGAGTGCAGTGGCATGATCTTGGCTCACTGCCACCTCTGCCTTCCAGGTTCAAGTGATCCTCCTGCCCAGCCTCCCGAGTAGCTAAGATTACAGGCGAGAGCCACCACGCCCAGCTAACTTTTGTATTTTCAGTAGAGACGGGGTTTCACCATGTTGGCCAGGTTGGTCTCGAACTCCTGACCTCAAGTGATCCACCTGCCTCAGCCTCCCAAAGTGCTGGGATTACAGGCATAAGCCACCATGCCTGCTGGAAAAGGCTTTTATTTGAATGAGGCACTGCTCCTTTTTAAGAGACAGTCCCTTTGTGTTGCTCAGGCCAGAGTGCAGTGGCACCATCTGGCTCAGTGCATCCAAGAACTCTTGGACTCAATTATCTTCCTGCCTCTGCCTCCCAAAGTGCTAAGATTGCAGGCATGAGCCACTATTCCCAGCCAGAAACACTTGGCATTCTTAATGCCAATTTTATGATACATTGAGAGCCAAAGGAAGACTCAGAGAAGAAACCAAAATACCATACGACTTTTTGGATGGCCAGCGATTTATCTTAAGAAACAACATACTGAACCCTAATGCAACTTCCTTAAACTTCTGATCATTTGTTTTCTGAGAATACTGTTAGTCTCAAATCCAATGTAACTCAAATTATTTGAATTGTAAGAATAAGACTAGGCCGGGTGCAATGGCTCACACCTGTAATCCCAACACTTTGAGAGGCTGAGGTGGACAGATCTCTTGAGCTCAGGAGTTTGAGACGAGTTTGGACAACATGGCAAAACCCCATCTCTGCAAAAAATACAAAAATTAGCCAGGCATGGTGGTGCACACCTATAGTCCCAGCTACTCGAGAGGCTAAGGTGGGAGGATCATCTGACCCAGGGAAGTCAAGGCTGCAGTGAGTGAGCTGTGACCATGCCATTGCACTCCAGCCTGCATGACAGACGCGAGGCCCTGTCTCAAAATAAATAAATAAATACATAAAAAAGAATAGAACTCACCAAATTCATGCAAATAATAAAATTATATTTTTCTCTGCCTTTTAGTGGCATATTGTTTTGTTTTAAAACAAAACAAGGTGAAAGCTATCTTCTATTTAGGCTATTAATAGGAGTTTGGGTTTGGGTTAACATTGACATAGAGTTTTATTTTTTATTTCTAGTCTATTTTGTTTTTTCAGAATTTCTTAGTAGATTTTTACCATATAGCCTTAGAAAGGCATCTTTTGATTTTTCTATACATTATTGCATAGTGAGATTAATCTTTTTCTTCCTTCAAGAGAAAATGAAGCCTCAAATCCTTAAAAATAAAAACCCTGAAGAAAAAGAGAATTTGCTGAGAAGAATGCCATTATCCTCTTGCAAATCCTTTCCTTTCTCTTATTCTCAGTCCTGCTGTCTCATGCACCCGACAATAATACAACATAGTTTCAGTGTGGTGATTGGTGCTATAAAAATGCTGTTAAATAGAAACCCACAGTGGCATCCTTCAGGGTAAAGATGGCTTCTGTCACAGAGAAAGCCAAAAGCCTAACAGTGTAAGAAAGCAAAACTCAGAATCAAGTGTTTTCTGGATCCTGATTATTTTTTAAAACAGTAGCCATAAATGCCATATTTCCAAGCACAAAATGAAAAAGGAGGAAAGTTTTTAATTACTACTGAGGGCAGGTCAAGAAGAAACACATTTAAGAAAGATTAGACACAAGATTAGACACCTGCTGGCAAGTGTTCATTGTATTTTCCCAGGGAAAGGAGAAGGGAAGGGAAGAGTCAGCATGTGTTAATAAATGATTAGAAAATTGGAAAGGAAATACCCAGTACAGCAAAATCAACCATCAAATAAACACACCCCAGTGATGGGGTCACCAAAGCCCAAAGAGGCTCAATCTCCTGCAGTTTAGGAATGAGGGAAAGGGATCAGGAAAAGGATAGACAGGTACAGGCTTTCCTACCCGCCCTCCCGTAAATTCAAGATTTTACACAAAGCTTTGGTTTCTAGCAGTAAACATGGAGTTACATTCGTTCGTCCCCTATTAAACAATCTTGTGGCGACTTTGACATAAGTTTCTAGCACCTGCATAAAAGTTCCTGAATGACTTGGATGTACATTCATATTCTCTTTCTTGGCCTCCTGACCCCACTTTCTACATGGAAGGCCCCCAATTGCATCTCTCTACTTTAGGATTAAAAATTAAGTAGGTTTGATCCATCTAAAATACAGCAGTGTCTTTTTTTTTTTTTTTTTTTTTTTTGAGACGGAGTCTTGCTCTGTCACCCAGGCTGGAGTGCAGTGGCTCGATCTCAATTTACTGCAACCTCTACCTCCCAGTTTCCAGTGATTCCCCTGCCTCTGCCTCCCGAGTAGCTGGGATTACAGGCCCACACCACCATGCCCGGCTAATTTTTTGTATTTTAGTAGAGATGGGGTTTCACTGTGTTGGCCAGGATGGTCTTGAACTCCTGATCTCGTGATCCACCTACCTCGGCCGCCCAAAGTACTGGGATTACAGGCGTGAGGCACCACGCCTGGCCTACAGCAGTGTCTTAAGTATTTGTCATGAATACATCATGAAGTGGTTGGCCAGACTTAGTGGCTCACCAAAACAAATGTATTGGTCTTTATTCAGGAGGCTGGAACAAGGAATGGAGGGTTTCTAGCTTCTTCTGGATTTTTGCATACATTGTTTAAAAGTTGTGGAGACACTCCAAGCATTAAATGTGTATGAGTGTGGGTGTGTAGGTTTTCTTTTGGGGGTGAACAGAAAAGAGGGCAGGGTGGAAGACATGTTTTTAGGACAGAAGATCTGGTCTGATAGGTAAAGAGGAATACAAAAGAAAGGATGGTTCGAGATCCCCACTTTAAGAAGAGGGCCCCCCAAACTAGTGTTTCAGATCTTTTTGCCTGGTGCAGAACCTTCTGTCAAAGATGCTTTGGCTATTTTTCTCTCAATACAAAAAGAAGTTTGTAAACAAAACCTCAAAGAACAGGGAGAAAGACAAATACACTATATTTACACAAACTAGGCCACCTAGCAATCACCAAATTAGGGAAGTCCTACAAAGCCCAGACAAATACAATAACTAGAGGGGGGCAGTATTTAGGGGAGACAAGAACCCGGGATCAGACACACACCACCCAATGTGTTCTATTGCATTTGTCCCGTTTCAACACAGTGAGGTAGGTTGGCTGTGATCTCACAGCATGTAAATGAAACCCCCTTTTCTCTTTAGCTACCATGACACTACTAATCACTACTGCAGCAGGGCAGGACACGGGCCCCAGGCACCACAAAGCCCTGCTCGTGTGTCTTCCTGGAACCCAAGGATTTTGACAGGTTAAGGATTTTAGACCTTACTTCATGTAGCCATCCCTTGACAGCACAGGATTACGTACAGGGGTACTGGTCTTAAAACTTATCCTTGCCAACTCTGGTTTTATGAACACACACACCCTGTTGTGCATGGTAGGCCTCGTCTAATCTGGTGAAGAATGGATCTGGGATGTAAAGCACGTCCTGTGCCCTAGGATTAGACAGCCCTCACCTAATCTTGGCTTCCTCTCTGGGCCTTTCACCTGGCCCAGCCTCTCCTAGCCTCTCTGCACCACCATTTCCTGTTGATTAATTTCCAATCTTCCAGTAGGAGGCAATCAAGTCATGGGGCAACCCAGTTAAAACCTCGTCTCCCATAAAACATTTTCAAGGCAGAGGGGGTTTCAAGAGGACACTATGGCAGAAAAGCCAGCTCTCATTGGCAAAAATGAGATAGTTCAATAGGCTGTGCACTCCAAATAGTTGCTCTCCACGGTGGCAAAAACAACAAAAAGTATTCCTGCTGTGCAGACCTGGAGCTGCTGCCGACTTATCCCTGTGATTGCTCATGTACCTGAGAACACAGTGTAGGAAATGAGGGCCTTAGATTAAAATATACAAAAATACAAAACCAGAATATTTATGTTAAGGAAAAAAAAAAGTTAAAATGCACAAGATACGTCATTTGCACAGAGTTAGTGCAGTTGGCATCCTGGAGAAAGTGGGACCCAAGGTGCAGCATCCAAGGGAGCAAATAAATAAAATCACATTGACCCAGAACGGGGCGGGATGAGTGTAGGAGCAGCAGGTCTGCAGCTATTCCCCCAAACACCCTTTTTGCCATCATCACTACCCATTGCTTGGGACAGTTGCCAGCACCCTATCCCAAAAGTGGGTATGAGGATATAAGATGTGGGGGAAAAAAAAAACCCTGCCTTATTCCTGAGAGAGTCCCTTCCACAGGATGTAGTGGCTTGGCTCCATGAATCTGGTCTTATACTTAATCATTTCACTGTGGCATGGGAATTATTATTATACATCCTTCTTTAAAAGGACAACAACTTTAAAAAGTGTTTTTAAAAAGTGGCCTACCCGGGCCACTTTCAAAAGCTGGAAATTCTGGGGATGGAGCCTCAGATAAAGTGTGTAGGTTGTAGGGTGATTCCCACCTCCTGGTCACCCCCAGAACCTGCACTTGCATTTGAACAGGGCATGGATGGAGTTCCTCTGACTCACCCTTTCCCCCGACCTAGAGGGAAGAAAGGGTGATGGTGTGAACCCCAGCCTGAGATATATGGCAGTGTCAACTAGCCCCAATGCACCCTATTCCCACTTTCTCCACTCTGCCTGCTCCTCGAAACTTCCTGATAGCAAAAGAATAGCCCTCACCCATTGGGGCTCAATTCTGGGCCTCCGGGAGCAGGGCAGGGCTGTGGATTCCTTCTTCTTCCTCCCGAAAGTATGTTGGCTTTCCCTGTGCGCTAGGGGCCTGCTGGGCCTTCAGTGGACATAAGGCTACCATATGGCTGATGCTCCGGCAGAAGTGGCACTTCTTGGGCGGGGGTGGCAGCTTGCATTCCTTGGCATGATGGTCTAGACCTCCACAGTTGTAGCACCTGTCTCCTTTTGATCTGCGCTTCTGCATGTTCTTCCCCTTTGGCCGCCTCTCACTCCCAATACAGAACACCCCACCAGGTCCAGTGACACGGATGAATTTCAGACCCTTGGCTGACTTCTTAAAGGTGAACTTCACGGCCTCACCCTCCTTCAAGCCGGGAGCCCTCCATGTGCAGCTTACTCTGGTGCACAAAGACGTCCACTGGGGGCGTCCAGCGCGACTCCGGCGCGGGCGGTCATGGACAGGAAACCGAACCACATGCGCACGTTGAACCACTTGCAGATGCCTGCACCGTGTAGCAGCTGAGGCTCGTCCGCCGCCCGGGCCGCGTCCTCCGGCGCCTCCTCGGGCGTCTCTTCTGCCGCCTTGGCGCAGCCACCTGCAAACTGTTGGTTGGACACGGAGCCCATGGTAGTCGGCTGAGCCCGTGGCCCCGGGCCCCTGGTTGGGCGGCTACTGGCCCCAGGGAAGTGCGAAGGCCAGCAAGTGTTATTAAATAAGGGAATGTATTGCTTTGAGACATGTAGTTTTTTGCTGTTGTTTTTTGTTATTATTTTTTAATAATCTGGCTGGGCACGGTGGCTCATGCCTGTAATCCCAGCACTATGGGAAGCGGAGGCAGACAGGAGTTTGAGACCAGCCTGGCCAAAACGGTGAAACCCCGTCTCTACTAAACATACAAAAATTAGCTGGGCGTCATAGTCCTGTCTATAGTTCCAGCTACTCTGGAGGCTGAGGTGGGAGAATCACTTGAACCTGGGAGAAGGAGGTTGCATTGGGCTGAGATGGTACCACTGTACTCCAGCCTGGGTGACAGAGCAAAACCCTGTCTCAAAAAAAAAAAAAGAAAGAAAAAGAAAAAAAAGAAACAAACAAAACCAAATCTTTCTTTAGAAATCCACCAAAACCCTATGATGAGGTCTCATCTCTGAAAGTTCTGTGGTCCAGCATTGAGGAGCTTTCCTTTTTCTGTCCAGCCCCAGGAACTTTGATTTAACAAGAATACTGAAATTGCCCTGCATGTTCCTCTCCTCTACAACAGTGTTTCCACTGATAGTTCAAGACCAAGTTTTAAACGTTTGTCTTAAAATTACAGTATCCCATGTCAATGTAAATTGCCCAACTCCTGGGGCCTTAATTTTAACTGTGGATAAGTTCTATGATATAACTTACCACCACTTTAGACATCTCTGAACTGAAATTTCCTTCCAATGTTTGACAGAGACTACAACATAAAAGGCCAGCATTTTAAAAAATAACCATTTCTGATTATGAATGTTCCAGTATTTACCTAGAAAACACAGAGATAAAAAACTTAACTTACCACTATTCAACGCGAAAAAAGATAACCACTATGAATATATTTTTCACTCTAGGATGTATGAGCTTATATGTCTGTCCAATCATTTAGATACAAATATCTATAAATTGGGGTCATACTAAAACATTGAGATTTAAAAATTAAATATCCATCAGAAATATAATTTTAATGTCTGCATGACGTTTTGTTATTGTAGCAATTATATGTAAATATATTTACTACCAAAGTTTTGTAGTAAATTATTGTATAGTGTATTAGTCTCTGCTGTTGATAAATGCGGGCAACTTAAATTCATTCTAATTAACAGGTAATGTGCTAAAATGGTAAGTCCTTAAGTTACTTAAACACTTGGAAAAGCACAGTAATTTGTTGACAAAGTTAAGAACAAGTAAATTTAAGCAGAAAAGAGATAAAAATGGCGAGCGGAAATAGAAATTTGGGTGTCTGGAGCCATGAACTAAGGCCTAAGAGAAATGATGCTGAAAGCTCTCTGTCCCCGCCCAACGTTTTACACACGAGACATCTAGCTAAAAATGAACATCAAATACCAATTCGGATGGTAATTAAAATGTACCAGGGGAGCGACAGGCATTCTGGAGAATGAATCTGAACGTGGCTCTGGGTGCGTGAAGAAAACATCTGTACACACATGATGTTAATACAGAGTCTATACCGACTCAGTGCAGCTGAGGTCCTTTTGAGCCCGGAGACCCAGTCTTTTTCCCCGGCCTATTGGGTCTTGCCGTCACTTCTAGCTGACTTACTAAATCCTCAAAACAAAAAACAAAACTCTTAGGGCTTAAATCCGATTGTTCTCAAACTTGGCAGCCGTCAGAACCACTAGGGGAGGTACTTTGTAATTGTTTTATTTCGGCTTTTGAAACTGCAGGGGAGGACGCGGCTGGGCACTGAGCGTTTGTAACCCGAGCCGCAGGTGAAGCTCCCCAGAGGGCGTCCCCGGACTGACCTCGAGATCCCAAACCCGCTGTCCCCCGGCCGCCGGCTGGCCCGGGAGCTTCCCCGCGGCCCCGAATCCCCGCGGTGTTCTCGGGATACCCCCTTGACCTCCGTGCCCCGCTAGGGGGCGCCCGACTTCGCTGCGCGCACGTGGTGAGTCGGCTGCCCTCCGGCGCGCCCGGCCCTCTCGGACCCAAGCGCGTCCTGAAAACGCTCAAGTGCAGCAGGAAGGGAGCGCTGCCCGGGAGGCGCAGCCGGCTGTAGGGGGCGCCTCCTGCACACCCGTCAGCGCTCGGGCTCCCTCGGACGCCGCCCTCACATAAGATCTTGTTTTGTGTTTTGTTTTAAAAGCCTTCTCCGCCCCGTACTGCTTGAAGGCGTAAATGAGGGAGGGGTGTGGGGGGTGGGAGGGGGAAACGGAGAAAAGAGGCGCTGGCGGACTGAATACCTTCTTTAAATTACTGCTGACACCTCGGTTCCAGGCCCCTAAAATCTCAATCAACAATCTATTAGAACTCAACGGGAGTAAAACTAAATCCTCGTTTAAGTGTATTTATCCGATCTCCTTTCTCTCTTTCAAATGCTAAATCCATTTCAGCATATGCCCCCTTCTTTCTCTCGCCTTTCTCTCAAGACTGGCAGCCCATACCACTCTTGTAAATATGAAAGATGCTAATCATATGACATATCACGTCTCCGCCGGAGCCGGAATAAAGCCTTCAGATTTGGGATCATTGCCTCCAGACAACAGCTTCATCAGCCGGAAAGTTGGTTTTTTTTCTCCTTTCCTTCAACCCTCAATCCCTTCTTTGTCTGGAGGAAAATGCAGCCGACTCGAGCCACCCAGGCCATATGGTTCACTCTGTATTTTCTTAGTTGAATTCTGAATTGTTTCTGTGACTTGCGAAGTTTTTTTGGAAGTGCGTGTAAAGACATAGAAGAGCTACTTGTGCAGGGAGCGCTGCCCGGGCGCGCCGCGGCCGCCCCCTCCCGGCCTGGAGACCCGTCCCTGGCTCCTCCGCCGAGAGCGGTGCTAGCAACTGCGTTATCGCAGGGTCTTTTCTACCAGGCAGGCTGCAGCTGCGTGGTTCGCGCCCGGTGCAAACGCTGCGCCTTGCTAGGGGCGAGCAATCGGCAGGCGCTCGAGAAATACTGCGGGGGAAAGAAAGAATGGATAAATCAGCGATAAGGGTCGACCGCCAATGTTTTAGGTTCTAAAGTATATCTTTAGATCCCTGAAAATACACCACATCCCCGTCTCCCAAACTATTGTGTATCACACTGTTTCATTGTCTACATACACATATCATTTCCTGATATGTAAAAGTTTTTTTTTTTTTTTGTTTTTGAGACAGGGTCTCACTCTGTTGCCCAAGCTGGAGTGCAGTGGTGCGATCTTGTCTCATTGCAACCTCCCTTTCACGGGCTCAAGTGATTCTCCCACCTCAGCCTCCCGAGTAGCTGGGATTACCGGCACATACCACCTAGCCTGCTAATTTTTTTTTTTTTTTTTTTTTTTTTTTTTTTTTTTGTAGAGAGGGATTTGTCTTGTTGCCTGGGCTGGTCTCGAACTCCTGAGCTCAAGCGATCCGCCTGTCTCGGCCTCCCAAAGCGCTGCGATTGCAGGCGTGAGCCACCGCGCCTGACTCCTAAAACGAATTTTAATGCTTTTGAATGTAAGCTCTAGATGGTAGGAACGTGCGTCTTGTGCGTTGCAGTGTTTCCTGGGCCTAGTACAGTGTGTGACACACATTGGGTGCTCATCAAGTGTATTTTGAATTTAGGAAGGAGGGATGATTCAATGAATAACTTAAAGCAATAAACTGATATCCTTTTTCCAAATGGTACACATTAAGGAATTGTCTCTGCTAAAGATTCGAACTTATTTTCCTCAACATCACCCTTTTAATTTGTATCAGCAACAACAAACAATACATGTATTTCCAGAAGATAATTAAGTTTTATTTTGTTTTTGGTATTTTTTTCCTTAGTGGGGAGAGGAGAGGGAAAATCAGGTTTCAAGATCTTTATACATTTTTCTCAATAAGTTTTGTGTTTTCCAGGTTCGGGACGGTCCCTGCGAGGGAGCAGGCTGCCAAATTTCCTTTCTCTCTGTCTAACTCCTTACACAAATCCCAAAGGGCCCTTTCACCAAATCATTAAATTCTACAGAGGTGGTCAAGCTCGCACTGCTTTTCATGAAATGGAGAAAAAAAAAAGGGTCCTTGAAGTTTAGAAGATGCCCAAGGAAAACTCCTTGAATGACATCAAAAGAATGAGTTTCCATAGCTGTTGAAGCACGAGGGCAGTGTATCCGCACAAAGGGGGATCGGGGCACTGGGACGGGCCCACCGCTCTGTCCCAGGACAATTGGGTCACTGAAATAGGGAATTAATTACCATTGGAGAGTGGGCAGCCCATTCACCACTGGCTGAGTTTTATTAAACGCCAATATAAATAACAAAACAACTCTTGTGGCTGCACTATTCCTACACGCCAAAGGAAGGATTATGTTGGGGATTAACATCTTAAAGTCTATGAGACTTTCTGACTCAAGGCTCGGAGCTGGTAATCGTGTTTGTCTCCTGGTTCAGCGATTAGTGCTCTCTTTCTTGCACTTTCCCCTGGATAGCCAATGTCCCTTTTTGCAGGCACAGAAAGGTGGTGAAGAGGTTCTCTCCCTAGTAGGCCCCCAGCTCTCCATTCACTCGCCGGCTGTTCTTTTCCGCTTACCTGAAGAAAACAATCAGAAAGCTGGCATGGATTGGCAAAGTCTCCTACGGTAATTTCTTTCCTTCGTGGGAAAGAACAGGGACACTTGGGTAGCGGGTTGCATCAGGTGTAAGAAGTCTGCGGTGGGGACAGGGTAGCGTCTTCTGCGAAGAAGGAAGTGAGCCACCTGGCACCTGCGGGGCCCATTCCGCCGCAATCAAGCCGACCTTGTGGGTCAAACCGGCTTCCGGAATGTTTGGCTTGGAGGCACCAGAGCTCTCCGTGCGGGCTTGGGACCCGGGTCTCTAGAGTGGGGCTTGGGGTTTGGGGGATGATCTTCCCTGCCTTCTGTCTGCTCTGGCGGATACGGATTCCTCTGACGCCACGAAAATACTGAAGGGGAGGGGCTGGAGCAGTGAAGCGCAGTGAAGTGACCTGGCCGGGACATCTCCAGGACTAGGTTCAAGCCGAGTCCTCTCTGGACAGGGGGTAAAGGAGGGGAAGACCAAGGATACCTTGTGGGGTGCAGTAGCTGGGGACGAGGGCGAATTTACATTGTTTTCCCCTTGACTTCCTTGGCTCCCAGATAGGGGACGGTCAGAAACTCCGAATTCACACTCATTCCCAGCTCTCATCACTATCAATAACAAATCCTAGCATTGCTAAGAGTGCTCTGCGGAGAAAGCTAATTGTTCCCATCCCAGGCTCCCCTGATCTGGAAACTGTGTCTCTAGCCTGCAGCAAAGAACTAGAGATCCTGGGTGTGAAAGATGTTTAGGATTTACCAACTTTTTCTCGCCATCTTCCCATCCTTCTGAGGACTCACTCGGAGGATTAGGATTTGGGTTACAAAGCCCCCTTGTCCGGTACTTCATCCTGTTATTGTTATTTTAGCAGAGCGTAGACATGCTGTCTTCTTTGGCCGACAGTGGTTGACTGTGAATTGGGGGATAGCCTCGCTGGACAGCCAAATTTTGGCTTTTGCCCTCTCAGGGAAGGGCGCCCTCTTTCGCGCCCCGGACAATTACCTGCAACAGCAAGGGACTAGCGCGGCGACCATTTGTCCTCTTTCGCCACTTGTGAGGTCGGAGTGTGGAGGGGATGTAGCCTATGGCTGCACAGCAACACCTACCCTAAACTTTAGGGCTTTTGGGTCGTCTCAAAGTTCAAGCTTCTTAGAAGCAACAAAGACTTTCTAAATATCCCACCCTCCTACCCCTCCCCTTACCCCACTTTTCTCTCACTGCACACACTCAGCCCCCTTTCTTTCTGAGGCTTGGGGATGAGTTTAAATCATTGTGCTCCCATTTCTTGATAGCTGCCTGCTTTGAGCTTTTGTTCTCTCAAAGTAGGATTGCGCACTGAAAGAAGGGCTGAAGATGAACAGTTTGGCCCCTTAGGACAGTTCGTGCGATGGACAGGAGCGGCCCTCGGCCACCATCCTGGCTGTGCTATTCACTCAAGCCCTCCCCCTTCACATAACATTTCAGCCTCGTTTCTTCTGGACAATCTTTTAGACCACACAAGTGCCTCTCGAATTTATTTAAGTTAAAGGAGTGCTAGAAGAGTCCAGCTACGGATATTTGGCATTAGTTATGCCTTCGCAAAGCTGAGTACAAATTGAAGTTGCCTTCGTTTTCTGGCAAAACTAAGCAAAATGCTGAACAAAAACACTTCTGCTATCTAGGCAACAGTGAGTACGAATGGTTGGTCTTTGGATTGCATGAGTTTGTCCTTGGGTTTCTTTTCTTTTTAAAAATCATATTTTTCACAGTGAGAAATATTTTCAGAAGTGCTCTGTTATCAAGAGTGAGGCAGCTCTTGAAGGCTACAGTACAAACACACAACCATTCCAGGATATATAGATGGTGTTTTCTTTCTTTCTTTCTTTTTTTTTTTTTTTTTTTTTTTTCTTTCTTCTTTCTTTCTTTCTTTCTTTCTTCTTTCTTTCTTTCTGTTTGTTTTTTCAGACGTACTTTTAAAAATTGTTTTATATCTTTTTAAAAAAATTTACTTTAAGTTCTGGAATACATGTGGAGAACGTGCAGGTATGTTTCAACTTGTGCTATGGCGGTTTGCTGCACCTATCAACACATAATCTATTTTAAGTCCCTGAATGCATTAGGTATTTGTCCTAATGCTCTCCCTCCCTTTAACCCCCACTCCCCAACAGGCACTGGTGTGTGATGTTCCCCTCCCTGTGTCCATGTGTTTCCATTTACAGATGTACTTTTTATACTAATCTGACATACCCCCCTGCATATGCCCAAAGAAGCCCTTATTAAAAAAAAATAAAATTCTAATAACCTGACAATGACTTTACATTTAATTATTAGAAGTAGATTTATATCACTGTTTGAATATGTATACAACCCTAAGTTCCTTGACACTGTTGGAATAGCTTTTCCTTTTGCAGGAAACTTCCAGAATAGGAAGTGTGCAGTTTACCTTCATATAATTTTACCATTACTGATATACTTAAATATGCATTATTAACTTATCACTCACAGACAGTATAGAAGGTTTGAATTTTGTCAAAGGAAAACATGTGCCCTTTCAGTGAGTCATAAAAACATAAAATCCTTGGAGAATATAAAAACTGGGGAGTCAGATGTCCAAATACTGTTAACAATCAACTCAAGAAATCCATTGTGTGTTTCTCTGGCATGAAGCATCAGACCCAGCTTGATCTCATTGTTATTTGGGGTTATACAAGGCTCACCAAGTTTCCCTTTAAGCCTCTACTTAACTGGATTCCAATTCTATTCTTCCCCCAAGTATATTTTATTATTAAATCAACCCAGCACTTCCTAGCTAAACCAAAAGTTTAAAGCAACCTGTATCTCCACTGATACTAAAACAAATCTTTGTTTTCATTACATTAATCTATTTTGGCTTGTATTTCTTTGCAGACAACTCCTGTGAAGAGATATAGACATCTAAAGACTGAAAAACCAAGGTTCCTCCTATCATTCCAGGATTTATTTTTAAGTCTTTGATCATTTCCTCACAACCTAGTTTTCTTGTCCTTTTATTTTATTCAAATTTACAAACAAACAAAAATTATTTGTCTGCTCCCACATGTTCCTTTAGTCCCCACTGGGCTGGACAAGTCCGCACCCTTGGTGCGTTTTCTTTTATGGGGACTATGAGAAGAGTATTTGCCGTTTGGTATCAGTGATAATTGCCTATAAATTAATGCTCATGTGTACAGCAACAAAGGTAAGCACTTCTAGCATAATTGTTGCTTGGTCAAACTTTTTATGAAGTTCTGATTCTGCAGGTTCATGATACAATGACAGAAACCCAAAAATGTGTGAGACAGGTGCTGTGGGCTATGAACACTGAAAGTGTCTCCCTTTTTGCTTTCTTTTTATTTCTGCACTTCTAACAAATGAAATAAAGCTGTTCTAAAAGAATTGAGGAGGAAACTGGCAGATGATGTTTTTATATTTTGGGAATGGAATTTACTTTAAAAAGGGAGAACATGAAAACACAAAGAGCAAAGTGGAAATCATGATAGTTTTCAAATAATTACAAGACAGAGGGAAGTCTGTAGGTTGAACTGCAATGGGCAATGCTCCTTTTCATAGGATTATAATTTTCATTTTCTTTGCTTTGTGCCTTCCAATCCGTCTTGTTACCTTCCTGAAGAAAACATTAAACAAATTAAGCTATGCCAAAATGCTAACAGCCACTTTAACCACCCCTTCTCTGAAATACAGCTTGTTTCCAAGTCCTACAAACCGAAGGAGACAGAGACCAGAAGATGGTATTCTCTTTCTCTTCTCCTCTTCCACTCCTAACACTCCAACTGTGCATTGCCTAAAGTTAATTTGCAAAAGGGATCTCAAGGGAAGCCACTCCAGTCTACTGAAGTCCGGATCCATCCCCAAGTCGACAAGAGGGTGGGCAAGAACGTGGGGAAAGTGGGGAGGGCTGACGAGCAATTCAGAACAAATTTCCTCCGAGGTCTGGTCGCCCTTCAGCTCTTTTTTCTCATTGAAAAGGAGGAGAATTGGGAAGATGGGCCCCTTGTCTCTACAACGCCCCCCAGAGCGGAGCAGAGGTCACAGAAATGTCAGCGCAGCGCATTTGCTCGCAGGAGCAGCAGCTCCGCGGCTCCTCCCGCTCTGTTCGCTGCCACCCACGCAGGAAGCCTCCTTGCTGTGCCTCCAGGCTATAAACTGGGTTAACCCCGAAAAACCTGTATCAGGGCCCACAGCCTCAGTTTACTGTATGTAAAATGATGGGGTTCCTTTCAGTTCTAACATGTGAGTGCTTTTATTCTCACATCCTCCAAAAGGTCATCAACTGCTCTCCCATCTGACCTCCCCTCCCAGGAGACGCCTCTTTGAATCCTCAGTGTCCTCTCCTTTCACTCTCCCACGCCAGTTTCGACAGACCCCAAACATACTTATCCACGATGTGTCCACAGCTCCCCATCCATGCTTTTCTCCTCCCCTGACCAAATGAATCCGTTTTAAAATAGCTTACTATTTGATACAGCTCCTAAGAGGCTTTGCCAAAAGACGACCGGCAGCACCACAGGGCTAACTGTTTTCCCCGGGATTCTGACCCCCATTAACTAATTCCTAGCTCCCATCACCCGGGAGCTAGGAGGCCCGGCACCGCCGGGTGCGGTGCGTGCGCGCCCGCTGGGCGGGGGGAGCCTCGGCGGCAGAGAGGACGAAGGCGGGGGCGGTAGCACGGGTCCCCCATCCGCCCCCAGCGCTCGGGCCCCTAATGAGCTGCTGAAAGGGAGCGGGCTCCTGTGCGCGTGGCTCGCAGGCCTCCCGGAGTCCGGGGCGCCCTGATTGGCCAGCTGCGCCTCGCGACCTCCATTCATTAATAAATTAGCGGCACGCTCCAGCCGAGCGCGAGCCACCAATCACAATGGACAGCGGCGGCGACAACAGCCGCTGCTTGAGCCGCTGCGGCCGCCCCGGCTTCGCCAGCTTCGGCCGCAGCCTGGAGCTCCAACAGGAGCTTTAGAACCATTTTATGCTGATTAGATAAAGGGGGAAAAGAGAGGCGGGGGTGGTGGGAGGAGGAGGATGGATGGCAGGGCCAAGGGAGGGGGAAAGGCGGTGAAGAAAGAGAAAGAAATGAATGATGATAATGCAGTGAAAAGAATAAGCTAGGGGAGGGAAAGCGGGGGAGAAGGGGGGCAGGAGGAGGAGGCGGTAGCGGGGGAGGGGGGGCCGGGGCAGATCTGATTGTTTTCTTGGTGGTATATAAGGGGTTTTAAGGAGAGTCGTGTGCCAGACACGCAGCCACTGAACCACAAGCAGCTTCGCTTTAACTGGAGTGCCTGGGAGTCGCGTGCCAGGAGCCGCACGGCCAGGGACTGACTGACAGACAGACACGCACCACCACCACAACACACGAGACCCGGGCGGGCCGCCGCCGCCGCCGCCGGGGCTCTTGGCAAACTCTCCGGTCGCCGAGGTCCCCTGCGGAGCTGCGCCACGGTAGCGCCCGCCTTGCAGCTTTCGCGCCCGGCGAAGGACGTGGCGCTGCGCTCGCGGCTGCGCGGAGATTCCGGGCACAAGCCAAAGTCACAGCAACGCCGAGGCACAGTTAGAGTCAACTAAGTAAGTATTCGAGCCACGCTTCCAACTTCGCAGGTGGTTTCCCGCGCCTGATCAGTCCAACCACGCCCGCACGCCCTCTGCTCCGAGCAGAATGTTTTTCCCCGAGATCGCGGTGTCCCTTCTCGAGGAGGGAACGCAGCAGTCAGGACCGCCCGCAGAGGGCAGGACCCGGCTGACTGGCGGCAGGGTCACAAGGAGCGCAAGCGGAGCTCCTGACCTTGGCTAGCAGTGCCTGGGTTTCTTCCCCGCCTTCCACCTCCGCGCCACTCCTAGCCGGTCTTCTCGGGTGCGCGCCGCAGCACGCCCCGCCAACCAGAAGATCGCGCCTCTGTTTTCTTCCTTACACCTCACTGCCTTTTCCTCCTTCCCCTCTCTCTTCGGTAGGATGTTCGTCAAATCCGAGACACTGGAGTTGAAGGAGGAAGAGGACGTGTTGGTGCTGCTCGGCTCGGCATCCCCCACCTCGGCGGCTCTGACCCCGCTGTCCTCCAGCGCCGACGAAGAAGAGGAGGAAGAGCTGGGCGCATCCGGCGGGGCGCGTCCGCAGCGCGGGGCTGAGGCCGGCCAGGGGGAGCGGGGCGGCCTGGCGGCGGCTGCCGAGGCCTGCCGACCCTCAAGGCTGCTGGGTCTCGTGCACGAGTGCAAACGGCGCCCCTCCCGGGCGCGGGCAGTCTCTAGGGGCGCCAAGACCGCCGAGACAGTGCAGCGCATCAAGAAGACCCGGAGACTGAAGGCCAATAACCGCGAGCGAAACCGCATGCACAACCTCAACGCGGCTCTGGACGCGCTGCGCGAGGTGCTCCCCACGTTCCCCGAGGACGCCAAGCTCACCAAGATCGAGACCCTGCGCTTTGCCCACAACTACATCTGGGCGCTCACCGAGACACTGCGCCTGGCGGATCACTGCGGGGGCGGCGGCGGGGGCCTGCCGGGGGCGCTCTTTTCCGAGGCGGTGTTGCTGAGCCCGGGAGGCGCCAGCGCCGCCCTAAGCAGCAGTGGAGACAGCCCCTCGCCCGCCTCCACGTGGAGTTGCACCAACAGCCCCGCGCCGTCCTCCTCCGCGTCCTCCAACTCCACCTCCCCCTACAGCTGCACTTTATCGCCTGCCAGCCCCGCCGGGTCAGACATGGACTATTGGCAGCCCCCACCTCCCGACAAGCACCGCTATGCACCTCACCTTCCCATAGCCAGGGATTGTATCTAGAGCTGCCATCTCTGCTAACCACGCCAGGCCTTAGTGGGTCCCCTTTCCTGTCCCCAGCCGAGCCCTCCTCCCTTCCCCTGCCCCGCCTTTCCAAGCCCTGGAAACCATCTCACTTCGAAGGGCAGGTGTAGCCGTTCTGATTCCTTGCTTGTTTCTTGCATTTCCTGGCTTTGGGTCTCATTCATTCAGATGGGCTCTGATTTATTGAAGGTGTGACGGAGCTTATTGTCAAAGTGAAGGGTGCCGTTTTGGAGGCGCTTCTTGAGACGAAAAAGACGCTGGGAAGAGATGATGGTGGCATATCGAAAGAGTTTGCAGAGCGGACTGACGCTCCTCCCCTTTCTCTGTAACGCCGGAGGACTTGGAGCAGTTCGTGTGAATCTCGCGGGGGGAATGCAACTGGTTCCTGTGATCTCTTCACCTTTGCTTCTACATAGAGATGTTAATGTCGAGTAGAAAGAAATGTATCTTAGCATCTGAATGATTTTACTGGTAATAATATTATCCACAGATTTGCAATGGCTGGCATCTGCTTTATTCCCATTGCTGTCTGCAGGCTGTGGGAATTTCACCTGTCAAACCAAACTTTCCCTCTCTGATGTGCACTTTGTTCTGTTTCCCAGATTCGTCACAATGCCTATTGTCCTGTCCTTCTCTTTCCTCTTTCTTCCCCATTTTGCCATCTGTCTCTTATGATTTATAAGGGGAAAAAAACTTGTTTTGTTAGAGGGGCAGGTTAGAAGTCATTGTATAATTTGTAGGCTTTGTAATGATTGAATGCAAGCGTGGAAATTTAGGCTGAACTCTCTATCAAAAGGAAAAATGTGGAGGAAAAGGGAAAAATCAGGAGGGAGGATTGCTTCATGCATTATTTATCTCGACCTTTTAGGGGAGAAGGAACTCCCCCATTCTTTAGAGAGATTAAAAATAAATCAACAGTCTGAAAACCTAAGCAGACACGGAGCATTATCGGGATCAGCCACACACGTGTTCCCTTCTATTTATTATAAATAAAATTTTCATGGGAAAATATGTATTTTTTTGTATATTCTACAGAGTTTATTCTAGTATGTTTTACGTCTTGAAGAACAAGAAAGTTGTTCTTGTGATTAAACTATAAATAAAGTATCTAATTTTCATAAGTTTGTGTGTTGCATTTTAACTTTTTCTTGCTTATGTGATTTTTAGATGCTGAATGAGTTGTGTGTGTGTTTGTGTTTTTTGTTTTTTGTTTTTTTTTTAAGTTCTCCTCATGTCAATTTGAATATGGCACTTGTATTTTTTGGCACTGTTTTGTGTAGAATTTCACTAAAATCACAAAAAGCAGAATTATATTTGAGCCACTAGTATTGAAATAAGACTGTAACTCTCAATACAAACACACAATTTATTTTTAAGGAATAAATTTCTGAGCAAACAAAATGAGCAAAAAAGTGGAGAAGAATTTAAATGATAATTCAGTCATGATAAGCTCCAAAGTTTAGAAAACCTTGATTCGAAAAAAAGTGAAGTTGACATTTCTTGGTGGAGTGTGCAGAAATTTGTTTCGTATACAATTTGTTTGGCTTTAACTCTCATCTGTAAACTGAAGGCACTAGCCGTGACTCCCAAGGGTGCCCCCTTTCCAGCTCTAACATCTGTGATGTAACAGTACTTATAAATTCATTATTAGAAGCAGATTTCCTATTTGCCATTTTAACAAGCTAGTTGCTTTTAAAAGCAGACTCCCAGAATAATGCAGATATTTACAGTGAGCTGGAATTGAAAACATATGAAAAAAAAATAGCTCTGCTTTCCAATATTTGTTAAAGTAATTACATAGTAAAAACTTCTTCAAAGAGAAAGCAAAAATGGTTTAACTTACACCCCAATCTCCAAAGCAGCAATGAATGACCTTTGATTGGCCTTGGGTCAAAAATGACCAAATGAAGGTTGATCACATTCTAGATTTAATCCCCTTGGGAGAGAGTTTCTATGACAACACAAGCTGAAAAAGATCACATTAAACCTTGGTTGTTCACAGCGCCCCTTTCCCCATGAATGTCTTACCTGCATCTGTTTGGGCTATATACTCCACTCTCCCACACAATGAAATAATAATTTCTCCTGAGATGTCTATCTGAAACTACTCCTCTCTAATAACTTCATTTTAATCAAAGGAAGAGCTAACTCAGGGTTGTTTCATTTTTACAGGCAAACATGAGAGGCCTTTTGGTAAATCCCTTCTAATTTAAACACTGTGTGACTCTTAGCTGCTCTTTGATTATCTGACAAGGGGAGAAAGTGATATTTCTCATATATTCACTTTTTCTTTTTTTTTTAGATGGAGTCTTGCTCTGATCTAGGCTCACTGCAACCTCTGCCTCCCAGGTTCAAGGGATGCTTCTGCCTCAGCCTCCTGAGTAGCTGGGATTACAGGTGTACGCCACCACGCCCGACTAATTTTTGTGTTTTTAGTAGAGACAGGGTTTCACCGTCTTGGCCAGGCTGATCTCGAACTCCTGACCTTATGATCCATCTGCCTTGGCCTCCCAAAGTACTGGCATTACACGCCCAGCCTCACATTTATGTTTCTAAAAAGCCAAGTCACCAAGCAAAGGAATTATATATGATCGTTTGAAAACATCAGTTTTGGTGTTGAACAATGTTGCTTCTGTTGATGATGTTACATATGAAGTTACATGGAGCTTCCATTGGAAACTTGCCAAAGAAAGAGTTCATGACAAAATTTCAGGCGAACCTACTCCTCCGACTATGGGAAACCTTCTCAATTGGTGAAGCCATCCCATAAAAAGACCCTAACGGCTCAGTTGGAGAGGCAGGGATGGACAGATGATTTAATAATCCTAGCTCTGAGTAAAGCTAATACAGCTAACAGAGACTTCACTCTTGACCTAGACGACTCTACACACTTCTTTCAGGTCCAGAGTCTTGTTCAAGTTCTCAAAGCTGGAGCTTGCACGTCCCCATTACACACAAGCAGGCACATCCTGAGTGCCAGGGCTTCCATCTACCATCTGCAACTCACATTCAGGCTTTCTCTTCCCCATCTAGAACACATCCTATTTTACACCAAATTGGTGCAATTATTTTTTATGGCGTCTAATCATCTAAAGAAGGTAAGAATGAGCTTCTGACTGCCTCAGCGCCGAGATTCTCTTCCTTAACCCGTTGCAACCTTCACAGCCTGTGGCCTGAGCCCAGTCGTTCTCTTCCCTTCCCAGTAGGAATGAGTACAATTAGAGGGTCGAAGCCGCTGCTTCTGCAGTAGGCAACAAAGTCATTTTCCCATTTTACCCATTTCCCTCCCAACATTGTGACCGAGATGTGATGAGCTGGATCTGTGTGCACCAAGCAGGTTTGCAGGCCTCGGAGCCACGGCGTTCTATTTCTGGTGGCTCTCTGATGAGAGACACTTCAAACAACGCTGTGGTGATTTTCTTCCGGTGACAGTCCCAGACTGCCAATGTTGCTAGATCTTTCCAAAGCCAGCTTAGCGTTTCCTAAGTGGGGTGAGGCGCGAAGGTGGGTCTTGTCCTCATTGGAGCGTAGCTTTAGCTCGGCCGGCGTTCCGGGATTGGTTGTATTTATTTGTTCTAAAATGCCCAGGCCTTGTTACGACTCATTTTTCCTTCACTAGATTTTAAATACATCCATCTGAGTGCCAAGAAGGAGAGAAAAAAAAAGTAGAGAGGCGGACTGCCAACCGCTGGGGCCGCCAAGGGAGCCGGACCCAGGCGCAGCCGGAGGCAGGAGGAGGTGCTGAGGCTCCCCGGGCCCGCCCCGCCTGGAGTGAGAGCCGGGTGGGCGCCCCGGTGCCCCAGCTAAGGCGAAGGCCTCTGGCGGCCTTGGCCAGGAGGGAGCAAGGGCCCATTCGGCACTTTCCAAAGCCTAGTCCGATGGCCCAGGAAGGGCGTTTAGGCCCAAGGCCGGCTTCAGCCGCCCACCCGCCAGTCTGGGTCACAAGCTCCCGGTAGCTAAAGGGCCGGGCTGGAGGGCGAGGCTGGGAGCTGCGGCGCCCTCACCCGCTGGGTACACCCCCCTGCGTTACACACCCTTGGGCCGGTTGTGACTTCTGGGCACCGACACCTGGAACCGGTTAAAAGCGCCTTCTCACCGCCGGCCTCGGTCTCCCCCGAGCCCCCTCGGGCTCCCAAGCGAGCTTTGAATGTATTAATTAAATAAAGCGGGCAGCTCTTGAATCGCGCCAATGCAGGGCGCTCCCGGGAGCGTGAAAGTCCCGGCCTCCGAATCCGCCAAAGAAATGTGTGAAAAGAGAATTAGTGAAATTAGGTTAGACCAATAAAACGTGAGGGCTCCAATACCTCCCCCCTTTCCCGTTCCCCCAGCCTGGGGCTAGAAGGGCTATCGGGTCTGATCTATTGTTTCCCGCCCTGGCAGGGGGTTCATTGTGTGATAAATAATTCCCCCTCCATTTTCTTTTATTCTTAAAAAAATGGGTATTTGCATAATCAGTGCTTTGATGTGGCCAGAAATCGGAGGTTTGGTCTCCCCAAGTCTGCTATTGGTAGCGAAGCAACAAAGCTAGATCCAGATCTTTCACTTCGCTGACAGTGTGTGGGGCAGATTGTCAGAAAAAGCAGCGTTAAGTTGCTGCCTCCTTTTTAAAGGATCCACTTTAATGATTAAACTTAAGGAACGTCCAAAAAAGGAGGGGTGAAAGACCAGAGTTCCCATCACCCCTTCCCCCCCCCCCCCCCCCCCCCCCCCCCTCCCTCTTTTTTTTGCTTTTTTTTTTTTCCACCCCTGGGATTTGGGGGGGGGGGGGCGT
>NW_022437027.1:143685-175721 GCF_009761245.1 Sapajus apella
AACCCAAAAAAAGGGGGGGAGAAAAAGCCGTGCGGCCCCCCCCCCGCCCCCCCCCCCCCCCCCGCCCCATGCTTCTTATTGTTCTTTGCAGTTTCTTTTCCAAAGAGCTTGGGTTGGGGGATGGTGCATTTCCCTTGGAGCCGCCCCACGTGGCTCCGAGTGGGCACCGGCAGGGGTCCCCCGGGGCCAAGGAGGGGCCAGGTCTGCAGGAGCGGTCCTCCTCACCCCCAAAGCGCTTTTTCTTCCCAGTTTGGTTTCTCCAGCCGGGATGGGGTTCGTCTTATGGAGGACGCTGAAGTGAGTCTCTCTTTAGTCCCCAAGTGGAATGAGTGTGGTTCCCTGGGAACGCAGCTTGGAGGCAGTTTCAGATGGTCCCGGACAGGAGAGGCGAGCAAAGAAATTCAGTCATCCGGAAAGCAGAATTGGAAAGCCAGTGTAGCCGAACCTATTATTTCCCTACAAGGTGGCGTGAGTCGGGAGGATGCAGTGGGAAAGAATCCTGATGGTGTGTGCGTTACAACAAATGACTTTTTTCCCCCGTTTCGGTGCCAGGATCGGGGGAGGGGAGAAAGGGGTGGTTCTGTCTGCTTTCGCTCGCATTCTCTGCTTCTCTAGCTGCTCAGAGCGCAAAGGGGGAAATGCCAACTTGGACTACTGAGAACACCGAGTGAAAGGCCAGGCCTCCCTGAGCACCCGGACAGGCGCCGGCTTCGCGCTCCAGCCTGGAGAGGTGTCAACTGCGTGAGAGATGCTCGGCCTCCCGGGATCCAAATCGGAGAAGAAGTCAGAGATAGAGGGGGTAAAGGAGGAGGATCCTTGAAACATCTGCGCCTCCAGGGTCCCATTCCTTCTCCTCAGCCCTGCATCTCACCGAACTGACCCGGGCCAGTCTTCAGATGTCCGAGCAGCTTTTGGATCGCAGAGCTTCAGCGGTGGTTAGCTCATCGACAATTCTCTTTTTACTTAGTTATCTTTGCCTTTTACTTTTCAAGGCCGTAACTATATAAGCATTCGGTTTTCTGCATAGTCAGTTTCTTACAAAAGTTATATATTTCTTAGGAAATAAAAGAACCCGGGATCCACAGTTCTTCCCAATGGAAACATACTTTTAAGGCTCGATTTTGGGGGCAGCTCTTTAGATTCGTGTTACCTGGGAGACTCTCTTCTTACTGCACATGGAAGTTCAGCCATGCAAAAAATCAAGAGGCGACATGTTAAAAGTTATTTCCAAAGGACACATCTCCGAAGGTAGCCTGTTTGGGCTGTAGCTGGCTCTTAAAAGATTCAATACGGAGTGTATACCTTTTCTGACAGATCTTGTCGAATTGTACAGCA
This sequence comes from Sapajus apella, assembly GCF_009761245.1. Taxonomy (NCBI): domain Eukaryota; kingdom Metazoa; phylum Chordata; class Mammalia; order Primates; family Cebidae; genus Sapajus; species Sapajus apella. The sequence goes on from NW_022437027.1 coordinate 145,021, forward strand.
GGTTGTTACCAATGTTTGTCTCTATTTTTTCTAATAATTCCATCATCACCTTCTTTTTATTTCCATCTGCACTCAAATTCTCACTTCCACCTTCACTCCCTTTTGCTCCATAACTAAAGGCAAATGTGGAGACATTAAACAATAGAGCAAAGAACCAAAACCTTTCACCTATTTTATTTGATTTAGAAAGGATCAAATAAAGGTGCTGCCATGTAAAATGGGAACAGGAAGGCTTAAAATATGGAGAGAGCTGGGGGCTGGTTTCCATGGCAGCAGCTTGCAATAAAGCCTAATTCCAAGTGACAAAGAGGTCATCTTCTTTTTCAAACGTGTTTATGATCCCTTTGTGTATTGTATTTTGGCATAAAAGCTTCTCTGCACCGTCAGGGCTCCAAGGGAAGCTCTATGACTCTCAAGGGGGTTTATTGCCTCCTTGGCATAAGAATAGCCCAAAGAAGCCAAACTAGTGCCAGTGTGACAAAAGAGTAACCCCATAGGCTTGCCATTGCTTTCTTTCATTTTTTTCCCCCTTGCAATAAATAAATCTTGCTGTGCATTGAAGTAATCAAACATGAAGAATTCTGAGATGAGTTTAATTTAATCTTATGTTTTTTCAAACTTTTACATCTACTGAAACATCACATGCAAACCAATACAAGAAAGTTGATTCAATTCTAAGATATGATTTATTTATTTTTGCCTTACTTTCCAAATGATTTGGGAAGAGGTCAAGTGAGATAAAACTTTGAACTTAATTGTGAAACTAACTAAAGACTAACTGTAAATTTTAGATAATCATTGTATTAATGCATTAATATTTTTTTTTTCATATCACAGTGTCTAGAATGTGATCAAAAAGGTGTTTTAAAAAAATATCAAACCTATCTAGGTCGGGCGGAGCAGCTCATGCCTGTAATCCCAGCACTTTGGGAGGCTGAGGTGGGAGGATCACTTGAGCCCAGGAATTCTTCACCAGCTTGAGCAACATGGTGAAACCCAAAAGTACAAAAATTAGCCGGATGTGGTGGTACGCCCCTGTAATCCCAGCTACTTGGAAGGCTGAGGCAGGAGAATCGCTTGAACCCTGGAGCTGAGGTTGCAGTGAGCAGAGATCATGCCACTGGACTCCAGCCTGGGGGTCAGAGCAAGACTCTGTCTCTAAATAAATAAATACATCCTATCCAAGTTAATAATGTTTCCCCTAACCCTCAAAATTACCATGGCAACAGCTTGGAAGCAGACGAGAAAAAAACATAATTTTGCTGGAAAAATAGTAAAGACTTCAAAGTCCTGAGTTCACATTCAGTGTTTCTCTTGAATTAGGAGATCATTTTGGACTGTATCTCTGAGTGACATTGGGCATATGCACAGGCAAACAGGTTCAGTAGAGTTTTTCATGGCATCTCCAATAGAAGCTCCTTCCTATAATTTTCAGTAGATATAGGACACTCCACCTGACATTTTCAGTCTGGGAACCTCGGGAAGGGTGTACTGAAAATTGAATTTTATTATTCTGTAAGAAAACAATTTTAAAGGGGGTTCAGGTCTCCTTGAGTAGAACTGTTCTGGCATCTTAGGCTTTTTTTTCTACATTGGGGAGGGTTTTCTAAATGTCCTAGAGTTTTCAGAACCATTTTGTTTTGAGCTCTAGGAGGTAAGGCTGAACTGATGAAGGCGCTGGCCAGTGGTACCCTTTTTACCTCCACATTACTCTGGATCTTGCCGACGATTTCATAACAACATACATAGTGTGGTAACTACTGTAATACCTTAGGGAGAAGATTGGAGAAAATATCTGTGGTGACAATGACTGGATCTAGTTCTCCAGGTAATCAGGCAATTGCTGCCTCTGCTTATTTTTATTTATTTTATCTTTTTTGATATAGGGTCTCACTCTGTCACCCAGGTTACAGGGTAGTAGAGCCATCCTGCATAACTGTTGCCTCCACCTCCTGGGCTCAAGGGATTCTTCCACATCACCCTCCTGAGTAGCTGGGACTATAGGCATACACCACCATATCCAGCTAATCTTTAAATTTTTCACAGAGATGAGGCCTCCCCTATGTTGTCCAGGCTAGTTTTGAACTCTTAGTCTCAAGTGACCCTCCCACTTCAGCCTCCAAAAGTGCTGTGTTTATAGGTGTGGTTACTGCTCCAGCCTGCTTCTTTCTTTCTTTAAGATGGAGTCGCCAAGGCTGGAGTTTAGTGACAGGATCTTGGCTCACTGCAGCCTCTGCCTCCAGTGTTCAAGGGATTCTTGTGCCTCAGGCTTCCAAGTATTGGGGATTACAGGCACGTGCCACCATGCCCAGCTAATTTTTGGATTTTTAGTAGATGGGGTTTCACCATGTTGGCCAAGGCTGATCTGGAACTCCTGGCCTCAAGTGATTTACCTGGCTCAGCCTCCAAAAGTGCTGGGACTACAGATGTGAGTCAGGTGCCAGGCCTGCTTCTTTAACTTTCTAAGGAAAAAAGTCAAAGATTCAATTTTCTTTCGTACCCTTTTCCCCCCACCCCAGTAAAATGAATGAAACCCTCCCCAAGGGCATTTTGGTCCTAATGTTACCATATTTTTGGTAAGGGACTGGAAGGAGAGTAATCATAAACATTGAGCTTTCCCACCATTTTGTATTCATGGCACATTTTCAAATTCTGGAAATTTTGTTAGCAAATTTGAAAAGATTGCAAGATTCAAGACAACGTTCCACAAGGCAACGACCATGAAGTGTCTCACTGGCATCTCACAGAATCTATTAATATTCATAGCCATAGATTATTCACTTCGTTGTCCTTTTGCACTATATTATGGTTTAAGTAGAACTATTTCTTGTCCTACAGTGCCCTCTCCTACACAGTAGGCACTATTTTTACAAGTTCCAGGAAACACAATTTAAAGCTTGAGAGGTCTGGCATGATGGCTCACACCTGTAATCCGTGCACTTTGGGAGGCTGAGGTGGGAGGATTGCTTGAGGAGTTCAAGACCAGCCTGGACTATTTAGGGAAATCTTGTCTCTACAAAACATTTTAAAATTAGCCAGCGTGGTGTTGCATGCCTGTGGTACCAACTTTTTGGGAGGTTGAATTAGGAAGATTGCTTGAGTTCAGGAGGTCAAGGCTGCAGTGAGCTATAATTGCACCACTGTACTCCAGCCTAGGTGACAGAGTGAGAACCTTTCTCAAAGTAAATAAAAAATAGAATAAAATAAGATAAAGCTTGCTATTTCGTTTCATTCCATGATGTTCAGTTAATTGCGTTTCACCTGACAAAACACTACTGCTGGATATTGTGGAGGATGTTCCTAGTCTTTGCCACATCTGAGTCTCTAATCCCTCTGGGTATGTGCAGATTATTTATAACTGAGGGAGGCTCCATCTCTTGTCTCTATTTTCCTCTTGCCTAAAGATAGTAAGGCCAAAACATCAAAGCTAGTTGGGCTTCTGTGTGATCACGTAAAGAGCAGTGGTCATCATGAGTCACCTAAACTTACAGTGGATGTTGTATGAGGGAGAAAAACTTGTGAGTTAAGCCCCTTAGATTGAGTGGTTGGTTGTTATTGTATCATAATTTAGCCTACCTGAATTAGTATGGTTGTGTATTTATTCAAGGAGTATATAACTGATTTGTAGCAACAAAATTAAAAAAGGTCTTATACATTGACCAAAACTTGGTAGCTCACCTTTGAAGAATTTAAAGATTGTCATTTTAAAAGTCATTTTTATTTTGATTTTGGGCCATGTAAGAATGTTTTAATGCCTTAAAACCTTCAGCTGTCCCAAAAGTGATTTTAAAAAACCATTTTTAAGTGTAGTGTTAAGTATATTCACACTGCTGTGTAACAGATCTTCAGAACTTTTTCATCTTGTGAAACTGAAATTCTACACTCATTAAACAACAACTCGCATTTCTTCTTCCCTCCAGCTCCTGGCAAATACTATTCACATTTCTATGAATTTGACTACTTTAGATCCCTCATGTCGGTTTTTATTTTTAATGCATGTAGGGCCCCGTCCTCATTTTTCTCTATCTCATTTCAATTAACTTTAATTTGAATTGTCCACACCATTATTGTAGAAATAAGTATGTATAAAGTTCTGTCATTCACCACAAGTAGTTCTTCTGCTACCTTTTGGGGAATAATTAACAAAACGGAGCAGTACTCTCCTTTGCATGGTATTATTTACTGATGGAAAATTGAGGTCAGTTTTGTAAGAGGGCGCCCATTATCTGGGTACCTAATCCTCCTGAATGAAGCCATCTTGACTGAATAGATGGCTTGACAGAGTCCTGCAGGTAATTACGTTTTTTTATCTCATTCTTTTCCAGAATGGGTCAGAGGTAGTTCAATGGGTCTGGAGGGCAGTTTGAAGAGTAGAATATTTCTGAGCCCGAGGATAAAATTCATTCTTATGTACAATTTGATCCTGTTGTACAAAAGCTTAAAAGGACAATGTGATTAAACTACACATTAAATTGAAGTACTATAATTAGCTTACTAACTTAGAGTATGTGATGTTTTTTTTTTTTTTTTCATTTTGAAGAAGCCGGAACATTGGACTGAGTGGTTAGAGTTCTGTCTGTTACTGAGTGGCTATATAACTGTGAGTAGGTCTCTTAGCCTGGTATACAAGGCCTAAGGTTAGAACAACCATTTATGGTTATACCAGGTATTTCCAAACTCTCTTCCAGCTTCACTTTTTTTTTTTTTTGTAGAGTACAATAGGTTTACTTTTAGAAACACTTCTAGACAAAATCTCACAGATTTATCTTGATATATTTTTAGAAAGATTTTACTTTTCAAAGTGTCCATATTCATTTTTGAAACTACTTTAAGAAACCACATTTTAACTTGTGTGGTTTTTTTTTTTAATAACTATGCCTTTAAAAATGAAAACCGGAAGCTTGAAGAAGGCAAATGAAAAGTCCCTCAAGCTAAGCTAATATTTAACACTGACATCTAAGACTTGTCATGTACCTTGGATTAAATTTTGTTTTTCATTCAGCACTTGTACTGAACAGAGGTCAATTATTTTAGGTGGGAAAGAGAAGTAAATCTTTTATTTATTTATTTATTTAATTGTACTTTAGGTCCTGGGGTACATGTGCAGATCATGCAGGATTGTTGCATAGGTACACACATGGCAATGTGGTTTGCTGCCTCCTTTCCCCGTTACCTACATCTAGCATTTCTCCCCATGTTATCTCTCCCTAATTTCACCACTTCCCCGCTGTCCCTCCCTTGGTCCCCCCAACAGATCCCAGTGTGTGATGCTCCCCTCCCTGTGTCCATGTGTTTTCATTCTTCAACACCCACCTATGAGTGAGAACATGTGATGTTTGATTATCTGTTCCTGTGTCAGTTTGCTGAGAATGATGGTTTCCAGATTCATCCATGTCCCTACAAAGGACAAAAACTCATCATTTTTTTGGCTGCATAGTAGTCCATGGTGTATATGTGCCATATTTTCTTTATCCAATCTACCATTGATGGGCATTTGGGTTGGTTCCAGGTCTTTGTTATTGTAAACAGTGCCGCTATGAATATACGTGTGCATGTGTCTTTATAACAGAATGATTTGTAATCCTTTGGGTATATGCTCAGTAATGGGATTGCTGGGTCAAATGGAATTTCTATTTCTAGGTCCTTGAGGAATCGCCACACTGTCTTCCACAATGGTTGAACTAGTTTATACTCCCACCAACAGTGTAAAAGTGTTCCTATTTTTCCACATCCTCTCCAGCATCTGTTGTCTCCAGATTTTTTTAATAATTGCCATTCTAACTGGCATGAGGTGGTATCTTAATGTGGTTTTGATTTGCATTTCTCTAATAAACAGCGATGATGAGCATTTTTTCATATGTTTGTTGGCCCATATATGTCTTGTTTTGAAAAGTGTCTGTTCATGTCCTTCTCCACTTTTGAATGGGTTTGTTTGTTTTTTTCTTATAAATCTGTTTTAGTTCTTTGTACATTCTGGATATTAGCCCTTTGTCAGATTTTTTATTAGCCTTTTGTCAGAATGTGAAAAATTTTTCCCATTCTGTTGGTTGCTGGTTCACTCTAATGATTGTTTCTTTTGCTGTACAGAAGCTCTGGAGTTTAATTAGGTCCCATTTGTCTATTTTGAGTTTTGTTGACATTGCTTTTGGTGTTTGAGTCATGAAGTCCTTGCCTATGCCTATGTCCTGAATGGTTTTGCCTAGGTTTTCTTCTAGGGTTTTTATGGTATTAGGTCTTATGTTTAAGTCTTTAATCCATCTGGAAATAATTTTAGTGTAAGGTGTCAGGAAGGGGTCCAGTGTCTGCTTTCTGCACACTGCTGGCCAGTTTTCTCAACACCATTTATTAAACAGGGAATTCTTTCCCCATTGCTTGTTTTTGTCAGGTTTGTCAAACATCCTATGGAGGCATCGCCTCCAGGGCCTCTGTTCTATTCCATTGGTCTATATTTCTGTTTTGGTACCAGTACCATGCTGTTTTGATTACTATAGCCTTGTAGTATAGTTTGAAATCAGGTAGTGTGATGCCTCCGGCTTTGTTCCTTTTGCTTAGAATTGACTTGGCTATGCAGACTCTCTTTTGGTTCCATATGAAGTTTAAGGTGGTTTTTTACAGTTCTGTGAAGAAGGTCATTTAGTAGCTTGATGGGGATAGCACTGAATCTATAAATTACTTTGGGCAGTATGGCCATTTTCACGATATTGATTCTTCCTAACCATGAGCATAGAATGTTTCTCCATCTGTTTGTGTCCTCTCTTATTTCCTTGAGCAGTGGTTTGTAGTTCTCCTTGAAGAGGTCCTTTACATCCTTTGTTAGTTGTATTCCTAGGTATTTTATTCTCTTTGTGGCAATTGTGAATGGCAGTTCGTTCTTGATTTGGCTCTCTTTAAGTCTGCTTTTGGTGTATAGGAATGCTTGTGATTTTTGCACCCTGATTTTGTTTGCTGAGACTTTGCTGAAGTTGCTTATCAGCTTCAGGAGATTTTGGGCTGCGATGATGGGGTCTGCTAGATATACAATCAAGTCATCTGCAAATAGAGACAATTTGACTTCCTCCTTTTCTATTGGAATACCCTTTATTTCTTTTTCTTGCCTGATTGCTCTGGCTAGAACTTCCAATACTATATTGAATACAAGTGGTGAGAGAGGGCATCCTTGTCTTGTGCCGGATTTCAAATGGAATGCTTCCAGTTTTTGCCTATTCAGAATGATATTGGCTGTAGGTTTGTCATTAATAGCTTTTATTGTTTTGAGATATGTTCCTTCAATATCTAGTTTATTGGGAGTTTTTTAGCATAAAGTGCTGTTGAATTTTGTTGAAGGCCTTCTCTGCATCAATTGAGATAATCATGTGATTTTTGTCTTTGGTTCTGTTTATGTGGTGGATTACATTTATAGACTTGTGTATGTTGAACCATGCTTGCATCCCCAGGATGAAGCCTACTTGATCGTGATGGATAAGCTTTTTGATGTGCTGTTGCAATCGGTTTGCCAGTATACTATTGAAGATTTTTGCATCTATGTTCATCATAGATATTGGCCTGAAGTTTTGTTTTCTTGTTGAGTCTCTGCCGGGTTTTGGTATCAGGATGATGTTGGTCTCATAAAATGATTTGGGAAGGATTCCCTCTTTTTGGATTGTTTGGAATAGTTTCAGAAGGAATGGTACCATCTCCTCTTTGTATGTCTGGTAGAATTCAGCTGTGAACCCATCTGGACCTGGACTTGTTTTGGTTGGTAGGCTATTAATTACTGCCTCAACTTCAGACCTTATTATTAGTCTATTCAAGGTTTCAACTTCTTACTGGTTTAGGCTTGGGAGGATGTCAGTGTCCAGGAATTTATCCATTTGTTCCAGGTTTACTGTTTATGTGCATAGAGTTATTTATAGTAATCTCTGATTGCAGTTTGTATTTCTGTGGAATCCATGGTGATATCCCCTTTATTGTTTTTTTTGCATCTATTTGATTCTTCTCCATTTTCTTTTTTATTAATCTGGCTAGTGATCTGTCTATTTTGATGATCTTTTCAAAAAACAAGCTCCTGGATTTATTGATTTTTTGAAGGTTTTTTCGTGTCTCTATCCCCTTCATTTCTGCTCTGATCTTAGTTATTTCTTGTCTTCTGCTAGCTTTTGAATTTTTTTGATCTTGCTCCTTTAGCTCTTTCAATTTTGATGTAGAGTGTCGATTTTAGATCTTTCCTCACTTCTCATGTGGGCACTTATTGCTATAAATTTTCCTCTCGACACTGCTTTAAATGTATCCCAGAGATTCTGGTATGTTGTGTCTTCGTTCTCGTTGGTTTCAAAGAACACCTTTATTTCTGCCTTCATTTCAGTGTTTATCCAGTTGACGTTCATGAGTCAGTTGTTCAGTTTCCATGAAGCTGTGTGGTTCTGAATTAGTTTCTTAATTCTGAGTTCTAATTTGATTGCCCTGTGGTCTGAGAGACTGTTTGTTATGATTTCTGTTCTTTTGCATTTGCTGAGAAGTGATTTACTTCCAATTATGTTGTCAATTTTAGGGTAGGTGCAATGCAGTGCTGAGAAGAATGTATATTCTGTGGATTTGGGGTGGAGAGTTCTGTAGATGTGTATTAGCCCTGCTTGGTCCAGATCTGAGTTCAAGTCCTGGATATCCTTGTTAATTTTCTGTCTTGTTGATCTGTCTAATCTTGACAGTGGAGTGTTAAAGTCTCCCACTATCATTGTGTGGGAGTCTGTCTCCTTGTAGGTCATTAACAATTTGCTTTATGTACCTGGGTGCTCCTGTATTGGGTGCATATATATTTAGGATCATTAGGTCTTCTTGATGCATTGATCCTTTTACCATTATGTAATGCCCTTCTTTGTCTCTTTTGATCTTTGTTGGTTTAAAGTCTATTTTATCAGAGACTAGGATTGCAACTCCTGCTTTTTTTTGTTCTCCATTTGCTTGATAAATCTTCCTCCATCCCTTTATTTTGAGCCTGTGTGTGTCCTTGCACTTGAGATGCATTTCCTGAATATAGCACACCAATGGGTGCTATATTGACTTTTTATCCAATTTGCCAATCTGTGTCTTTTGATTGGGGCACTTAGCCCATATACATTTAAGGTTAACATTATTATGTGTGAATTTGATCCTGCCATTTTGATGCTAGCTGGATGTTTTGCCTGTTAGTTGACACATTTTTTTCATTGTGTTGATGCTCTTTACCATTTGGTACGTTTTTGGAGTGGCTGTTGCTGGTTGTTCCTTTCCTTGTTTAGTGTTTCTTTCAGGAGCTCTTGTAAGGCAGGCCTGGTGGTGACGAAATCTCTCAGCAATTGCTTGTCCATAAAGGATTTTCTTTCTTCTTCGCTTATGAGCTCAGTTTGGCTGGATATGAAATTCTAAGTTGAAAGTTCTTTTCCTTAAGGATGCTGAATATTGGTCCCCACCCTCTTCTGTCTTGTAAGGTTTCTGCCAAGAGATCCACTGTGAGTCTGATGGGCTTCCCTTTGTGGGTAACTCAACCTTTCTCTCTGGCTGCCCTTAACATTTTATCCATCATTTCAACCCTGGTGAATCTGATGATTATGAACCTTGGGGTTACTCCTCTTGAGGAATATCTTTGCAGTGTTCTCTGTATTTCCTGGACTTGAATGGTGGCCTGGCTTGCTAGGTTGGGGAAGTTACTGAATAATATCCTGAAGAGTATTTTCCAGCTTGGATTCATTCTCTCTGTCACATTCAGGTACACCTATCAAATGTAGACTAGGTCTTTTCACATAGTCCCATATATCTTGGAGGCTTTGTTCATTTCTTTTCACTCTTTTCTCTGTTCTTGTCTTCTCTTTTTATTTCATTGAATTGATATTCAATCTCTGATATCCTTTCTTCTGCTTGGTCGATTTGGCTATTGAAACTTGTGTATGGTTCTCAAAGTTCTCATGCTGTGTGTTCTTCAGCCCCATCAAGTCATTTATATTCTTCTCTAAGCTGTTTATTCTAGTTAGCATCTCATCTAACCTTTTTTCTAAGCTCTTAGTTTCTTTGCATTGGGTTAGCACATTTTATTTTTTTTTAGCTATGAAAAGTTTGTTATTATCCACCTTCTGAAGCTTGTTTCTGTCATTCCATCAGATTCATTCTCCATCTATCTTTGATCCCTAGCTTGTGAGGAGTTGTGTTCCTTTGGAGGAGGAGAGATGTTCTGGTTTTTGGTGTTTTCATCCTTTTTGCACTGTTTCTTGCCATCTTAGTGCCTTTATCTACCTGTGGTCCTTGTAGTTGGTGATTTTGAGATAAGGTCTCTGAATAGACGTCCTTTTTGTTGATGATGAAGTTATTTTTTTTCTGTTTCTTAGTTTTCCTTCCAACAGTCAGGCCCCTCTGCTGCAGGACTGCTGGAGGGCCACTCCAGACCCTGCTTGCCTGGTGATCACCCATAGGGGCTGCCAAAGAGTAAGGGTTGCTGCCAGTTTCTTCTTCTGTTATCTTCGTGTTGGAAGGATGCCTGCCAGATAGCCTGAGCTCTCCTTTATGAGGTGTCTCTTTGGGTGTATGGGGTTTGGGGAGCTGCTTGAGGAGACAGTCTGTCCCTAATAGGAGCTCAAGTGCTGTGCTGGGAGCTCTGTTGTTCCATGCAGAACTGCTGGGCAGGTACTTTTAAGTCTGCTGCAGCGGAACTTGTAACTGCCTCTTTTCCCAGGTGCTCTGTCATAGGAAGGTCAGCTTTATTTATAAGTTGTTGTCATGCTGCTGCTTTTTTTCGTAGATGCCCTGCCCCATGGAGTAGTCTATCACAGTCTGCCAGCAGAGGTATTGCTGAGCTGCCACAGCCTCGGCCCAGCTGCTGTGTGAACTGCCTTGGTAGTGGAGGACTGCCTGGGTAGTGATGGTCACCCCTATCCCCACTGGGCTGGACTGTCCTAAGTCCAGCTGTGATTGCTGCAAAACTATCAATCCAGAGCTTTTCAGATTGCTTGCTTTGTGGGGGTGGTACCTGCCGAGCCAGGTCGCCTGGCTCCCTGTCTCCGCCCCCTCCCTTTCAGTTGAATGGGCGGCTCTGTCTCCCAGGCGTTCCAGTTGAAACAGCCTGGCTGCCCAGATCTGTGTCAGTTTCTGTGCGTCAACCCTGCACTGGCTGAAACTGCCGTGCTGAAAACTTGTGGCACTTTTCTGCTTGGGAATCTCCTGGTCTGTGGGCAGTGAAAATTTGTTTGGAAATGTGGTGAGCTCTCACCCTCTGCCTTGTTCTTGCTGGGAACTGCACTCTGGAGCTGTTGCTATTCAGCCATCTTGGATCCTCCCTTGAGAAGTAAATATTTGAAAAAGATTTCTCTCTTTTAAGCTGCTTCCAAGCAGGGGATGACAATTTCTTTTGTTAAGAGAGTCATATTCCTTTATCTCCTTCCTCCCTGATCTTTAAAGGTGTCTCTTGATTTGGACATCATGCACCTATAAACACATCACACAGTAATTTAAAATTGTTCTTCTTGGGGGGAAAGCAGATTAAGTCTCAGCTCCCCATGAATAGCTCTACTCTCTTTTTTTAATAAAGAAGAGTTAGACTGGACCAGTGCCGATGGCATATTTACCTTCATGAGCTAAAAAAAAAAAAAAAAAAAAGTTAATTACTGCTCGGAGCAAGTCGGTCTGGCTGTCCTGAGCTGTCTTTTATTAGTTGTCCCCTTCATTAATTTCCCTCACTGGATTTGCTGCTAATAGCTGCCTGGTCCCACTCAGCTCAAAGCCGCACCTGTGCCATTGAGCAGAAAAGTAGGAGCCTGGCCAAAGGCGGGTGGTGATGGAGTGAGGGAGACGCTATTTACAAATCAGCTCTTATTAACATGATGGTCTGGTGCACTGAAGAGGGGAGATGGTGGCCTCAGAGCAGAGAGCTATAGAGCAAAGAAGAGGTAGTGAAATCTGAAGAAACCAGCACCAAGCATGTATGTTTGGATTTGTGCTTCACTCTTATGAACTAATGTTCCCTTAGCAGCAACTTAGAGTAACACATGTCCCCCACACCCCAGGACTGGATGTGTACTACTCTGTCACTGAACTTCATGAAAAGTTGCAAAAGTATCGATCTTTAGCAAGAAGGTTTAATTTTCCCGATATGATACAAGGATTCTGAGAGATCCAAGTCAATAATTGACCTTTTTTCCTTTATAAACTTATAGTTTATTTTTGGATATTAATTCAGTTAGCGACCATGTTGTGAATACATATATAATTTTAAAATTCCTGTTCCAGTTATGATGTATGTTAATTTGATCATCCTCAGCTATCTTCACTTTTCTCACACCACCAAGAAGCATATTCTCTTACTAATTTATTACATTTACATTATCTTCCCTCATTAGAATGTAAACTCTGGGAGGGGAGGTGTGTGTGTTGTGTGTGCACATGCTCACACTTCGTTCAATGCTGCTATCTCCAGCATCTATAACATGTCTCTGAGCCAGGTGGGAAGGGCAGGTAATTCTCTCTTCTTTGGTAGCAACATTAAACATAAGCTCATGTACATTTTCTTTCTTGAATCCCCTTGTAAGGAAAAGCTCAAGTAAGTTCTGAACAAAGATTACCCAAAGAAATTTTGCAAGCATTATGTTCATTATGTTCCATTTGTTGCTATGTTGTGATTTTTTTTCTCTATATGAAAAAAAGCAATGAACAATGATCATGGTGAGATTTACTTGAGAATCACTACAATGTGTCATTTAACCTTTTTATGAATAGAGGAAAAAGTTATTAATATATTTTGAGTATTAAGGGGACTTTAAGCCTATCAAGAGTAATTTGACCAAGAGTCTCCAAGGATAAAGTCACCACTTATTCAAAACATCTGGTGTGGGTAGGGCTCCTGACTAGATGACGGTTTGAGAGTAAAAGAGGCGCACATGTTGGAATAAAGGGCCTTTTGCTGGGACAAGTGATAGAGGAGAGAGCAAGAATTCCTTCCAGGTGAACAAAGTTCTGTCTTCCAAAAAAGTCAATGTCTAACCTCTTGTCTAAAAGATACCGGTGGTTAAAGGCTTGATAATCAAAAGGGCTGTGTTAAGAGAAACGGCATAACATTTGCAATGAAAGGGTCAGGTTTGAGTTTTGGATCCCTCTGTGTAATTCTGAATACGTTCCTTAGCCTTTCTGAGCTCTTGGTTCTACACCTGTAAGCTCTATCTCCGATCATAGGATATTTAGACAGTTTCCAGTTTTTCTGTAGCATAAACAGTGCTGCGATAAATAGCGTTGTAGCTAAACTTTGCATTCACATTAATTTTCTTACAATGAAAGAGTGTTCATAAGTAACAAATCAAGTGTCTTTTTATGGACATGAAAGTATGTTCCCAATGTATTGTTAGGTTGAAAACAGCAGATTAGGTCAGGCGAGGTGGCTCCTGCCTGTAATCCCAACACTTTGGGAGGCCAAGGCAGGAGGATCTCTTGAGCTCAGGAGTTTGAAATAAGCATGGACAATGTAGTGAGACCCTTGTCTTTGCAAGAAAAGCAATTTTTAAAAATAAGCCAGGAAGGGTGACACGTACCTGTATTCCAAGCTACTCCAGAAGCTGAGGCAGGAGGATCATTTTAGTAAATTTTAAGTTTTATTTATATTTCAAAGTGTCCCTGAAAACTTGTGGCAGAATTTTAAAGAAAACGTTTTTGTTTATCACATGTTTATTCTCATTAAGTAAAAATGGAACATAGAGAAAACTAAAAAGATGAAAATTATCCACAGTATCACCACTCCAAAAGATTATCTTAGCAATTTTGTATATTCATTTTTTCCAGTTTTTACCTAAAGAAAGACTAGGCTTGCTGTGTGTGTATGTTGTATATAGTTTGAATTATGTCTCTATACAATTTTGTATTTAGCTTTTAATAGTTAACATCATTTATAAATATTTTTCATGGCATTTTTTTTTTTTTTGAGACTGTCTTCCCATGTTGCCCAGGCTGGTCTTGTGTTCCTGGGCTCAGCCATATATATATATGTCAACTTTTATTTTAGAATCAGATCTTAAGCATGTAGGTTTGTTACAAAGTTATATTACATAATGCTGAGGTTTGGAGTACAAGTGAATCCATCACCCAGGTAGCAAGCATAGTATCCAGTAGGTAGTTTCTTCAACCCTAAACACCATCCTTCTCCCCCACCTCTTGTTTTCCCCAGTGCCTATTGTTCCCACTTTTATGTCCATGAGTACCCAGTCTTTAGCTTCCACATATAAGTGAGAACATGTATATTCAGTTTTCTGTTCCTGCATTTGTTTGCTTAAGATAATTTTAGTTTCCAGCCACATCCATGTTGCTGTGAAGGACAGAATTTCATTCTTTTTTCTGGCTGGGTAGTATTCCACGGTGTATGTGTCCCACATTTTCTTCATTCAGTCCACCATTGATCAGCACCCGGGTTGATTCCATGTCTTTGCCATGCTGAAGTGTGCTGTGATGAATAGATAGGTACTTATATCTTTTTAGTAGAATGATTTGTTTTCCTTGTATATTAGTCCATTTTCATGATGCTATAAAGACATACCCAAGACTGGGTAATTTACAAAAGAAAGAAGTTTAGTGGACTCAGAGTTCCATGTGGCTGGGGAGGCCTCAAAAATCATTGCAGAAGATGAAAGGCATATCTTGCATGGCGGCGGACAAGAGAAGATTGAGAGCCTAGTGAACAGAGTTTCCCCTTATAAAGCCATCAGATCTCCTGAGACTTATTCACTACCACAAGAACTGTATGGAGGAAACTGTCCCCATGATTCAATTATCTCCCACTGGATTCTTCCTACAACTTGAGGGACCTATGGGAACTATAATTCAAGATGGGATTTGGGTGGGAACACAGCCAAGCCATATAACCTGTAGTAGGATTGCTGGGTTGAATGGTATTTCAACTCGCAGTTCTTTGAGAAATCTCCAAACTGCTCTCCACAGTGGCTGAACTAATTTACATTTCTACCGACCATGTATGTGTTCTCTTTTCTTTGCAGCTTTGCCAACATCAGTTCTTTTTAGACTTTCTAACAGAAGCCATTCTAACTGGTGTGAGATGGCATCTCAGTGTAGTTTCAATTTGCATTTCCCTGATGATTCGTTATGATGAACACTTTTTCATATGCTTGTTGCCTCTTGTATGTTTTCTTTTTAGAAGTGTCTGTTCATGTCCTTTATCCATTTTTTAATGGAGTTGTTTGCTTTTTGCTTATTGATTTGTTTAAGTTCCTCATAGATTCTGGATATTAGGCCTTTGTTGGATGCATAGTTTGCAAATATCCCCTCCCATTCTGTAGGTAGTCTGTTTACTCCCTTGATAGTCTCTCTTACTATGAAGAAGTTCTTTAGCTTAATTATGTCCCATTTATCAGTTTTTGTTTTGTTGAATCTGCTTTTGAAGGCCTAGCCATGAATGCTTCACCAAGGCTGATATTGGGAAGGATAGTTCTCTTGTAGAATTTTTATAGTTTGAGGGGTTACACTTAAGTTCTTAATCCATTTTGAGTTAAGTTTTATAGATGGTGATAGGTAGGGGTCTGATATGGTTTGACTGTGTCCTCACCCAAATCTCATCTTGAATTCTCACGTTGTGGGAGGGACCTGGTAGGAGGTAATTGAATCATGGGGGCAGGTCTTTCCCATGCTGTTCTCGTGATAGTGAATAAGCCTTATGAGATTTGCTGGTTTTATAAAGGGAAGTTTCCCTACACAAGCTTTCTTCTCTTGTGTGCTGCCATGTGAGACATGCCTTTCTCTTTTAGCCATGATTGTGAGGCCTCCCCGGCCATGTGGAACTGTAAGTCCATTAAATCTCTTTTTCTTTCCAGTTTTGGGTATGTCTTTACAAGCAGAAATGGACTAATACAGTAAATTGGTACCAGTAGAGGGAGGCGCTGCTGAAAAGATATCTGAAAATGTGGAAGTGACTTTGGAACTGGGTAACAGGCAGAGGTTGGAAGAGTTTGGAAGGAGAAGACAGAAAAATGTGGGAAAGTTTGGACCTTCCTAGAGACTTGTTGATGGCTTAGACCAAAAGGCTGATGGTGATATGGACAATGAAATCCAGGCTGAGGTGGTCTCAGATGGAGATGAGAAACTTGTTGGAAACTGGGGCAAAGCTGACTCTTGTTATGTTTTAGCAAAGAGATTGGCAGTATTTCGCCCCTGCCCTAGAGATTTGTGGAACTCTGAACTTGAGAGAGATGATCTAGGGTATCTGGCAGAAAACATTTCTAAGCAGCAAAGCATTCAAGATGTGACTTTGGTGCTGTTAAATGCACTTAGGCAGATACCCTAGATCATCTCTCTCATTTTTTTTTTTTGAGTTGGAGTTTCGCTCTTGTTACCCAGGCTGGAGTGCAATGGCGCGATCTCGGCTCACCGCAACCTCCGCCTCCTGGGTTCAGGCAATTCTCCTGCCTCAGCCTCCTGAGTAGCTGGGATTACAGGCAAGCGCCACCATGCCCAGCTAATTTTTTGTAGTTTTAGTAGAGACGGGGTTTCACCATGTTGACCAGGATGGTCTCGATCTCTTGACCTCGTGATCCACCCGCCTCGGCCTCCCAAAGTGCTGGGATTACAGGCGTGAGCCACCGCGCCCGGCTGCACTTAGTTTTATAAGGGAAGCAGAGCATAAAAGTTTGGAAAATTTGTAGCCTGACAATGTGATAGAAAAGAAAATCTCATTTTCTGAGGAGAAATTCAAGCTCTCTGCAGAAATTTGCGTAAGTAATGAGGAGATGAATATTAATCTTCAAGACAATGGGGAAGATGTCTTCAGGGTACATCAGAGGTCTTCATGACAGCCTCTCCCATCACAGACCCAGAGACCTAGGAGGAAAAAATGGTTTTGTGGGCTGGGCCCCAGGCCCCTCTGTTGTGTGCAGTCTAGGGACTTGGCGCCCTGTGTCCCAGCTGCTCTAGCTGTGACTAAAAGGGGCAAAGGTACAGCTCAGGCCATGGCTTCAGAGGGTGCAAGCCACAAGCCTTGGCAGCTTCCATGTGGTGTTGAAACTGTTAGTGCACAGAAGTCAAGAACTGAGGTTTGGGAATCTCCGCCTAGGCTTCAGAAGATGTATAGAAATGCCTGGATGTTCAGGCAGAAGTTTACTGCAGGGGTGGGACACTCTTGAAGAACCTCTGCTAGGGCAGTGCAGAAAGGACATGTGGGGTGGGAGCTCCCACACAGAGTCCCCACTGGGACACTGCCTAGTAGAGCTTTGAGAAGAGGGCCACCATCTTCTAGACCCCAGAATGGTAGATCCACCAACAGATTGCACTGAGTGCCTGGAAAAGCCACAGACACTCAACACCAGCCTGTGAAATCAGCCAAAAGGGAAGCTGTACCCTGCAAAGCCACAGGACTTAGGTTCCCCAGTCCATGGGAACCCACCTTTTGCATCAGCATGACCTGATATGAGACATGGAGTCAAAGGAGATCATTTTGGAACTTTACTATTTGACTTCCCCACTGGATTTTGAACTTCCATGAGTCCTGTAGCCCCTTTGTTTTGTACAATATTTCCCATTTGGAACAGCTGTATTTACCCAATGCCTGTACCCCTATTGTATCCAGGAAGCAACTAACTGGCTTTTGATTTTACAGACTCATAGGCTGAAGGGACCTGACTTGTCACAGGTGGGACTTTGAACTGTGGACTTTTGAGTTAATGCTGAAATGAGTTAAGGCTTTGGGGGACTGTTAGGAAGGCATCATTGATTTTGAAATAGGAAGACATAAGATTTGGGAGGGGCCAGGATGGAATGATATGGTTTGGCTCTGTCCCCACCTAAATCTCATTTTGAATTTTTACATGTTGTGGGAGGGACCTGGTGGGAGGTAATTGAATCATGGGGACAGGTCTTTATCATGCTGTTCTCATTTTAGTGAATAGTCTCATGAGATCTGATGGTATTATAAAGAGGAGTTTCCCTGTAGAAGTTTCCATCTTTTTTCTGCTGCTATTTGAGACATGCCTTTCAACTTCTGCCATAATTGTAAGGCCTCCTCAGCCATGGGAAACTGTAAGTCTGTTAAACCTCTTTTTCTTCCCAACCTTGGGTATTTCTTTATCAGCAGTGGGAAAATGGACTAATACAGGATCTAATTTCATTCTCTGCATATGACTAGCCAGCTATCCCAGCACCATTTATTGAACAAGGAGTTCTTACCCCCTGGCTTATTTTTATTACCTTTGTTAGAGATCGGATAACTGTAGGTATGTGGCTTTATTCCTTGGTCCCTATTCTTTTCCATTGGCCTATGTGTCTGTTTTTGCACCAGTACCATGCTGTGTTGGTTACTGTAGGCTTGTTGTATAGTTTGAAGTTGGGTAACTGTAGGGAGCCAGCCCTACATCACCCATGGGTACCCCAAGTTTGGTGGTGACAAAGGAATGAGAGAAAGACAGATTAAGAGAAAAAGTGGGACCGGGGGACCATCACTTCATCACTCTGGAGGTGACAGCGAAGGTCCGGAGCTCTGATCATCCACACTATTTATTGATTACAATCACTTTGATCTACAGGGTAGAGGTGGAGTGATGGTGGGGAGAGGGTGACGGTGGGGTGAATCTGTGAGCTGGAACTGACCCAGTGAACTGGAACTGATGTGTCATTCTAAGGATTGATAACAGTGGTGGTTTGGGAGTTTCACAAAACAAGAACATGTGATTATCTTTAGCTTATTATCTATGTGCAGCCGATGGAATGCAGACCTTACAAGGAGCCTACAAGTCTGTCTATGTCATAGTGCTACGAAGGGGTTTTACATCCTTGAGCACAGTGTTTATGGTAACAGAGCCTAAGTCACCATGCACCGGAACATGAGGCATGGAGATGCCTTCCTCCTCAGAGGCCTCCTGCGGCCTTCCTCAGTTTGTTGTTCCTTGTTTATATGTTACTCATAACCAATTTATGTAGGCACTCTGTAAGTCCTTTCTCCTTTGCAGCTTTTCCCAACAGGTAATGTGACGCTTCTGGCTTTGTTCTTTTTTGCTTAGGATTGTTTTGCCAGTCATTATTTTAAATGGTAGACTATCTGCAAGTTGCCATAGTATAGTTTTTACTTTTCTCCTGGAGTTAGACGTTTAGGCTTCAAAATTTTCACTGTTCTAAATTCTGCAGTAAAAGTCCTTAGACTTAAAATTATTTCATTAATTTTTTTTTTTTTTTTTTTGAGATGGAATCTTGCTCTGTTGCCCAAGCTGGAGTGCAGTGGCACGATCATGGCTTACTGCAGCTTTGACCTCCTGAATTTAAGTGATCCTCTCACCTTAGCTTCGCAAGCAGATGAGACTAGATGTTCATGTACCACCATGCCTAGCTAATTTTTTAGAATTTTTTGTATATATGGGGTCTTGCTATGTTGCCCAGGCTGGTCTCTAACTCTTGTTTTCAAGTGGCCTCCCAAAGTAAATATTCTTTATGTTTAGAGTTATTCCACTAAGGAAGATTCTGAGAAGTTAAATCAGTGGATCAGATAATGAACACTTAAGCCCTTTGATACATACTTTCAAGTTATCATCCAAAAGGATTGTATAAATTTCTACTTTCATCTTTTATAATTAGATAATTCATTACCATATTAGGAAACCTTTATTAACCTGAAAAGTGGAAAATATACAAATATCTTAATATCTTGCATTAATATTTGCAACACTATTTAAGTTGAATATTTTGCCGTGTTGTTTATTAATTAATTATATTGTCTCTTACATGAGTTGTTTTCTTACCTATTAATTACTAGGGTCTTATTTAGCATTTCTTTTTAATGAATAAATTTTAAAAAGGAAGGAATATTTTGCCTGTTCTATTTTCTGGCGTTTTACTCGCCTTTTAACTTTGTTGGATGCTTTGGTGTTCATACTTGGAACTATTGATTTAATGACATTTGATTTCTACTATTGTTTTTAGTCTTGGAAATTCTCCTCCCCCTACCCTGTCTGGAACAGTATTCATTTCCATATTTTTTTCTCTTTTGTTATGTCTTTAATCTCTAATGAATTAATATAATGTACACTTTAAGATGAAGTTTTAAGTAGAATTTTCCTAAATAGCTTACCGAATTGACCAATGACATCTTTACCCTTTCTATTATCAATTCCATTTTTTACTGTCTTTATCGTGTAAATTGTTATTCTAACTTCTGTACTATCTATTTGTTCTGCCTATCCCTTGTTTATTATTGACCAGCAGCAAGTTGTATTAATAAAGCTTTTAGAGATATTTTAATTTCTGATAGGTTTTGTTTTCTCTTTTACACTTTAAAAAATATTTAGTCTACTGTTCTTATTTACTTTTTCAGGTGGAATTTAATAATTTGTCAAGTTTCAGAAGCAAAGTTCTTGCTGTCTTAGTGCAAAATATGCCACCCTATACATGAATTTGGGAAATGAAAAAAATATGAGAAACTGAAAGGCTGATCTAAACTGGCTAAAGCTAAAGAGGGAAGATTCTGGTCCCTTCCAAAAGTAAAATTTCGTTTTGAATACAGCTTGATTGGGGCTCACATAGCTTTTCTCTCCCATCTCTCAAGAACACCCCTTCACGCATGGCTGCCTTCTTGTCATACTTGACTTTTGCAGCTTCAAGATAATGCCAGGTCCTTGGATATTCCTGGAAGTGAATATCTCCCTCCCTGATTGCTCCAGTAGAAGTCCAGAAATTGCTTCTTGTGGTTCTGACTGTCCTCAGACTGGTCATGGGCCCAATCCTGAAATGGATGCTATGGTCAGAGGGATAGGAAACATTGACTTAAGCCAGTGAGGGTCACCCTGTAGCTGGGGATGGATGTTGAATAGATACTGTGGTCCTCTTCAGGGCTGATTTACCCCTCTTCCAGCTGTTGGGAATGTCAGCTGCTGATGGTTTATTGCTGGGCTGTCTCTGAGAATTCCCTGCTGCTGTAGAGAAGTCTAATCCAAAGTCACAACCCTCCCAGGGGCTAGCCTGAAGCCAACAACTGGCCGAAGTGGGGACATAAGATCTTGCTTCCTTGCCTCATCATTGAGTTAACTCCAAAGGCTCATGCCGGCTTCATAGTTCTCCAGAGAATCAGCTGAGATCTCAAATGCAGCAACATTGCTACTGCGTCAGTGTGTTCCTCCACAGTCCTGCCCTCCTTATGTTCTTAATGGTGTATTTTCTGAGGTCACTCTCCAATAAGCCTTCTGCATGCAACTTGTTGTCTCAGAATTTGTACCTAAGGAACCCAATCTAAGAGGGTGATCAATCATACCTAAAATACTTGGCCAAGAATAGAGGAGGAGATATCTCGAAGGAAACTCTAGGTACTGTTGGTGTACTTAGAATGGGGAGAAATAAATTCAAGGATGCCACCAACTAATGTCCGCTACAAGAAAGATATACTTTACAACACACAATATTCTCATTTAGTGCTATATTATGGTTTTTCAGTTGCTCAATTATCTGAAATAAAATTTCACAATACTAATAAACATTTTTATTAAGGTGTTTTCTGTTTCTCTATGTAGTATATTCTACAAATTATTAATTAATTAATTAACTCATTATTATTATTTTTTGAGGTGGATTCTCACTCTGTTGCTCAGGCTGCTGGAGTGTAATGGTGCGATCTCTGCTTACTGCAAGCTCCGCCTTCAGGGTTCAAATGATTCTCCTGCCTCAGCCTCCTGAATGGCTGGGATTACGGGTGCCTGTCACCATGTCCAGCCTTTTTTGTATTTTTAGTAGAGATGGGGTTTCACCATGTTGCCCAGGCTAGTCTCAAACTCCTGACCTCAAATGATCTGCCCATCTCGGCCTCCCAAAGTGCTGGGATTCAGGTGTGAACCACTGCACCCAGCCTCCAAAATACTAATTTTTCCTAAAACTTTTTAGGGGCATATCTATTTAATATATCAGCCTGTGCCTTTGTGACATTTTTTTTTTGGGTGGTGGAATTCTAAATCACCATTTGTGGTTTTTCAAATGGTAATGTGAGTTAAGAATAAGACAAGAATTTTTTTTAGATGGGCTCCTTCGATATAGCAGGTTGTTCTGAGTTGCTAAGAAGCCAAGAAATGCCTTCAGGGGTTTGTTCACTCATGTGCTAGATAGTTATTTTGATCCCCTCACTTTAAAAAACATCCAACTAGAAAAATGCAAGC
This sequence comes from Sapajus apella, assembly GCF_009761245.1. Lineage (NCBI taxonomy): Eukaryota > Metazoa > Chordata > Mammalia > Primates > Cebidae > Sapajus > Sapajus apella. The sequence goes on from NW_022437027.1 coordinate 167,127, forward strand.
TAGCAACACAGGAGCCAACTATGGTGAGAATAATTCCATGTGTCCAGGAGGCTGTGTACTGTGTGTTGTTCATTGAAAGTGTGCCTGGAAAAGGCAACTCCTCCCCCATGAGCTTCCCAATGGGCCTCAGTTGTGCTACTAGGCACTGCAAAATTAATTCTGTTGAGGCAATGTTTGGGCCGAGGAGTCAGTTCCTCCCACTGGTGCCCGATCCCCTCCTCTTCATTCTGTTGAACAAATCATCAACCCGCAGTTGCTTGCAGCGGTCACTAGGAACTCCCATTCCTAGAATGGCAGGGGAATTTTAATGCCAACAAATGTCAGCATATGCTAGTGAGTCTGGCTGAGCTTCATGGGAGACTTAGAAAGCCCTTTGCCAGTTCTGGGGCTTCTTAAGTTTTTTCAAGAGCAACAGAGTCTCACCAAGTTTTCACTTGTTTTGGAGGTGATGGCAATGCATTTGGTAAAATACAAGAGGTCAAATACAAACAGTGCTCTCTGTTTGATGCTTTTCCTGCATCGCTCACCTAATCTTTGGAAAAGCCTTATGACTAGGCATTCTTCTAATTTTCTCTTTACATGGGAAGAAACTGAAGCTAAGGAAGTTTATATAAGCTATCCAAGGTTACACAGACAGCTGGTGGTGTCCCTGGGGAGTTGGGTGTTTGTGGAAATTTCAAGTTGAATAGTGTTGCAGATTAACTCCGTGTTAAATTGTATATTTCGCAAAACCTGGCATTAATTCTTTTCTGTCAATTGTTGTCACGTCTGGGCAGGAGAGATCTTACCAACTTATACCGCTAATTATTAGGTATCTAAATGCCTAGAAGAATACCAAACTATTCCCCTCTTTCCTTTTCTACATTTAAAGAAACATATAACATGAGAATTTTAAATAACTGTAGGGATAAGGTACATGTGGACCTACTGGCGTATTTTATTTGGAATTTATATTCAGAGACAAATAAACAGTTTTTTCTATTTACTTATTTAGAGACAGGGTCTTGCTCTGTCACTGAGGCTGGAGCGCAGTGGCTCAATATTGGCTTGCTGCAACCTCTGCTACCTGAGTTCAAATGATCCCCCCTCCTCAGCCTCCCAAGTAGCTGGGACTACAGGCATGTGCCACCACATCCAAATAATTTTTGTATTTTTTGTAGAGACAGGGTTTCACCATGTTGCCCAGGCTGATCTAGAACTCCCCAGGTCAAGCAATCCACCCATCTTGGACTCCCAAAGTGAGTCCAAGATTATGAGCCAGCCTGCCTGGTCAACTTTTTCTAATAGCAAATATGAGCTCTTAGAGCCTTACTGTGTTCCAACCACCTTGACCCAAATTAAAGTCCTGTCAAGTGAAAGGGAAGCAGCCAAAAACCTGCTACCAGGATAGCTGTGCCCATTATGTCATTTGCCTAGCATTTTACAGCACAAAGTCAGCAGTCATAATAGCAAAAATATTAGCAATAATGAAATGCTATTTATTGAGCACTTACCTTTAACAAGATTTTGGACTAAGAGATTTATCAGAGTTGTTTATTTAATTCTTGGGAAAACCTTATGAATAGATATTATTACTTTTATTTTTATTTCATGTGGGAAGAAAATGAAGCTAAGGAAGTTTAACTAACTTGTCCAATGCCACACAGACACGTACCAGCAGAAGGGGATTTGCACCCTAGACTGAATTACTCTGGAGCCTTAGCTGTAATCTCTATAGTAAATAGAAGTATGATTTTGAAGAGAAATATTGCAATATTAATCTTATTGGTGCATGTGACTAAATTTCATGGGACTAGCCTAGATGTTTTCTTCTATAGGAAAGCTTACACTGGATGGTCTAAGGCAAAGTGGAAGTCACTAGTTCTATCCACAAATATCTCAGTTTTTCTTTTCTTTTAAGTATGTGGTAGAACTCACCTGCTTTTACCTTTAGAATTGTTGGCTGAATGGCTTACTTTGATTATAAATTATGAGTGATAGTGACATTTGTCACTTCAATAGTGAGCTATAAGACAATATCAGTGACCCTTGTCACTTTCAGGGAGAAGCTTTTAAAAGTCAGTGCATGAACATTCTGCTTCTAACTATGATGGAGTAATAGGTACCATATTTACCCTCTGACCTTAAGCAAATAGAAAGCTGTATAAAATATATGAAATTGTTGTTTTCAGCCTTTGGAAAATAGGCAGCATAGGACAAGAATCCCTAAGAGGAGAGAAACAAATGAGAGGTACCCAATGACTATTTTAGCTTACTACTTGAAAGAACACAGCAAACAGCAGAGGAGCATGAACAGAGTCTGGTGGTCTAGCTAAAATGAAGAGACAGAATTTGGAGTTTGGGGAAGACTCTGCAGCTAGAATACGTGAGGAAGAGGAGGGAGCTCCTCAAGGAGACAGGTCAGAAGATCTGCAGAAGGGTTCTCATGAGTTTTTAGCTGAGCACTAACTTGCACATGCACCTGAGGAAACTACCAAAGCAGGAGAAGATATTGCAAGAAATAAGTGGGCTGAAAAACCCCCAGAGCCTACACAGAGTTAGGAACCATTTGTGTTCACATTCGCCAAAGGGAAAAAAGTCCTAAAAATAGACTGTTGAGTAATGTGCCATAAAAGTGGGCAAAAATTAACTCTAGAATAAAAGCTGTTTTGCATTTGACCTAATAAAGCTTATAAGCAAGTCTTGAGCATATTAAACAGATTCCAAGGAACTTCACTGCATCCACAAACCTAGTCCCCAAATATTTAAAATAGCACAGAAAAATCCAACACCAAACAACATAAAATACTCGGTGTTTGACATTTAGTAAAAAATGACCAGGAATTCAAAGAAGCAGAAAAATGTTACTCACAAAGAAGAGAAAAATCTATCAAAAGGAATAAATGTAGGAATGCCATTTGATAATAAAATTGGTAGACAGCATTAAAACAACTATAATAACATTTCAAGATGGTAGAAGAAAGCATGAACATGAAGAGAAGAAAAATAAAATTCATGAAAAATTCAAAATAAAAGCTGGAATGGTAAAAGATGAAGTATCTGGAAAAAATGCCGAGGAAAGATAAAGAGCAATGATGCAGCATAGAAGAAAAAAAAACTAATGAACTTGAAGACACTTTCCAAACTAACACATACAGAGAAAAACAGCAGTAAGAGTGAGCTATAAGACAATATCAGGAAACCAAACATATGTATGATTTGGAGTTCACATAAAAGATGGAGAGAAAGAAAAAATATTATAGCAATAATGACCATAAATTTTCCAAATTTGATAAAATCTATAAAACCAATGATCCCAGTAGTTCAACAAATCTGAAGCAGAAAAAAATATAAAAGTATGCTGAGTTACAAAATGATCAAATTTGTAAAACTCAATGATAAAAGATAGTAAGGTTTTTAAGATGGCCAATTAGGAGCAGCTCAGGATTGCGGCTCCCAGTGAAAGCCCAGAGGGTGAGTGGATGCCACATTTCTAGATGGATTTTTATTGCCCACAGACCAGGAGATTCCCAGGCAGAGGAGCCCCACAGGTCTCCAGCACGACTTTTTTGGCTGGCGTGGCTGTTTTGGCCAGTGTGGCTGTTTTGCTGGCGTCCCGGCACAGTGGTTCTCCCTAAAAAACACATGGGTCTGAGCGCTGTTTTAGCTGGTGATTGGAGCTCTGGGAAGGCAGAGTTGCCCATTCATCTGACTTAAAAGGGGACTGAGACAGGGAACCAGGCCAGGAGATTCCTGGGCAAAAACGTGCCGCGAATCTCAGTGCTGCTGTTTCAGTGGGTTGTCTCACGGGAACTCACACAGATCCGGGAGCCTTTTCAATAGGCAACTGGAACACCCGGGAGAGAGTCAAGAGTTCAACTGAAAAAAAGGCTCTGAGGCAGGGAGCCAGGTGATGAGGCTCAGCTGGTCCCACCCCCACAAAAAAACGGCAATTGGAAACGCTCTGGGTTGACAGTTTCACAGCAAGCACAGATGAACCCGGGATGGTCCAGCTCTGCGGGGGAGGGGCATCCACCATTACCAAGGCACTCTACCACTATGGAGGTAGTCCACCATTGCTGAGGCAGTCCCCCATTGCCAAGGCAACCCACCATTATAGCGAGAGTTTGCCATTACAGAGGTGGGCCGCCATTGCTGAGGCAGTTCTAACTACACCCGTATAAACAGGACTGCAGGGAAGTTCACACGGCAGCTGGTTGGAGCCCACAGCAGCTCAGCAAAACCTCTGAAGGCAGACAGCGACAAGCCTGCCTCCTCGCTGGGCAGGGCAGTCCTGAAAAAAAAGACAGCAGCACAATGGAAACTCACAAATAAAACCCTAACTCCCTGGGACAGAGCACCTGGGGAAAAAAAGGGGTTTATGAGTTCTGCTGCAGCATACTTAAACGTACCTGCCCAGCAGTTCAGATGAACAACAGAGCTTACAGCTCAACACTTGAGTTCCTATAAGGGACAGTCTCCTCAATCAACTCCCTGACCCCTGTATATCCAGAGTCACCTCATAAAGGAGAGCTCAGACTGACATCTGGCGGGTATCCGTCTGGGACGAAGATAGCAGAAGAAGAAACTGGCAGCAACCCTTACTGTTCTGCAGCCACTGCAGGTGATCCCCAGGTAAGCAGGGCCTGGAGTGGACCTCAGCAGTCCTACAGCAGAGGGGTCAGACTGTTAGAAGGAAAACTAAGAAACAGAAAGAAATAACTTCATCATCAACAAATGGGACGTCCACTCAGAGACCCAATCTGAAAGTCAAAAACTACAAAGACAACAGGTGGTAAATCCTCAAAGATGGGAAGAAACCAGTGCAAAAAGGATGAAAACACCTGAAACCAGAATGCCTCTCCTCCAACAAGGGATCACAACTCGTCACCAGCAAGGGAACAAGGCTGGATGGAGAATGAGTGTGATGAATTTACAGAATCAGGCTTTAGAAGGTGGATAATAAGAAATTTCTGTGAGCTAAAAGAACATGTTCTAACCCAATGCAAAGAAACTAAGAACATTGAAAAAAGGTTTCACAAAATGCTAACCAGAATAGACAACTTAGAGAGAAATATAAGTGAATTGATGCAGCTGAAAAACACAACATGAGAACTTCATGAAACATACACAAGTTTCAATAGCCGAATTGACCAAGCAGAAGAAATTATATCAGAGGTCCAAGATCAACTCAATGAAATAAAATGAGAAGGCAAGATTAGAGTAAAAAGGGCAAAAAGGAATAAACAAAGCCTCCAAGAAATATGGGACCATGTGAAAAGACCCAATCTATGTTTGATAGGTGTACCTGAATGTGATGGAGAGAATGAATCCAAGCTGGAAAATACTCTTCAGGATATTATCCAGGAAAACTTCCCCAACCTAGCAAGGCAGGCCAATACTCAAATTCAGGAAATACAGAGAACACCATAAAAATATTCCTCAAGAAGAGTAACCCCAAGGCACGTAATCATCAGATTCACCAGGGTTGAAATGAAGGAGAAAATGCTAAGGGCAGCCAGAGAGAAAGGTCGGGTTACCCACAAAGGGAAGCCCATCAGACTCACAGCAGATCTCTCAGCAGAAACCCTACAAGACAGAAGAGAGTGAGGGCCAATATTCAACATCCTTAAAGAAAAGAACTTTCAACCTAGAATTTCATATCCAGCCAAACTAAGCTTCATAAGTGAAAGAAAAATACAATCCTTTGTGAACAAGCAAGTGCTCAGAGATTTCATCACCACCAGGCCTGCTTTACAAGAACTCATGAAAAAGGCACTAAACATAGAAAGGAACAACCAGTGTCAGCCACTCCAAAAACATACCAAATGGTAAAGACCATCAATAAATGAAGAAACTGCATCAACTAATGGCCAAAACAGCCAGCTAGCATCAAAATGGCAGGATCAAATTCACACATAACAATATTAACCCTAAATGTAAATGGACTAAATGCCCTAATCAAAAGACACAGACTGACAAATTGGATAAAAAGCCAAAACCCATTGGTGTGCTGTATCCAGGAAATCCATCTCACATGCAAGGATACACAAAGGCTCAAAATGAAGGGATGGAGGAATATTTACGAAGCAAATGGAGAGCAAAAAAAAGCAGGAGTTGCAATCCTAGTCTCTAATAAAATAGACTTTAAACCAACAAAGATCAAAAGAGACAAAGAAGGACATTACATAATAGTAAAAGGACAAATGCAACAAGAAGAGCTACCTATCCTAAATATATATGCACCCAATACAGGAGCACCCAGATATATAAGGCAAGTTCTTAATGAATTACAAAGAGACTTAGAATCCCACACAATAATAGTGGGAGACTTTAACACCCCATTGTCAATATTAGACAGATCGATGAGAAAGAAAATTAACAAAGATATCCAGGACTTGAAGTCAGACCTGGACCAAGCAAACCTAATAGACATTTACAGAACTCACCACCCCAAATCCACAGAGTATACATTCTTCTCAGCACCATATCACACCTACTCCAAAATGGACCACACAATTGGAAGTAAATCACTCCTCAGCAAATGCAAAATAATGGAAATCATAACAAACAGTCTCTCAGATGACAGTGCAATCAAGTTAGAACTCAGAATTCAGAAACTAACTCAGAACCGCACAGCTACATGGAAACTGAACAACTGGCTCTTGAATGTTTACTGGATAAATAAAGAAATGAAGGCAGAAATGTTCTTTGAAACCAACGAGACTGAAGACACAACATACCAGAATCTCTGGAACACATTTAAAGCAGTCTCTAGAGGAAAATATGTAGCAATAAATGCCCACAGGAGAAGCAAGGAGAGATCTAAAATCGACACCCTATCATCAAAATTGAAAGAGCTAGAGGAGCAAGATAAAAAAAACTCAAAACCTAGCAGAAGACAAAAATAACTAAGGGCAGAGCAGAAATGAAGGACATAGAGACACAAAAGACGCTTCAAAAAATCATTAAATCTAGGAGTTGATTTTTCGAAAAGATCAACAAAAAAGACAGACCACTAGCCAGATTAATAAAAAAAGAAAAGAGAGAATAATCAAATAGATGCAATAAAAAACAACAAATGGGATATCACCACAGATTCCACAGAAATTGAAACCATCATCAGAGATTATTACAAACAACTCTATGCACATAAACTAATAAACCTGGAAGAAATGGATAAATTCCTGGACACTTGCATCCTCCCAAGACTAAACCAGGGAGAAGTCAAAACCATGAATAGACCAATAACAAGGTCTGAAGTTGAGATAGCAATTAAGAGCCTACCACCCCAAAAAAGCTCAGGTCCAGATGGGTTTACAGCCGAATTCTACCAGACATACAAAGAGGAACTGGTACCATTCCTTCTGAAACTATTCCAAACAATCCAAAAAGATGGAATCCTTCCCAAATCATTTTATGAGACCAACATCATCCTGATACCAAAACCTGGCAGAGACTCAGCAAGAAAAGAAAACTTCAGGCCAATGTCCATGATGAACACAGATGAAAAATCTTCAATAAAATACTGGCAAGCCAATTGCAATAGCACATCAAAAAGCTTATCCACCATGATCAAATAGGATTCATCCCAGGGATGCAAGACTGGTTCAACATATGTAAGTCTATAAACATAAGTCACCACATAAACAGAACCAAAGACAAAAACCACATGATTATCTCAATTGATGCAGAGAAGGCCTTTGACAAAATTCAGCAGCCCTTTATTCTAAAAACCCTCAATAAAGTAGGTATCGACGGAACGTATCTCAAAATAATAAAAACTATTTATGACAAACCAACAGCCAATATCATACTGAATGGGCAAAAACTGGAAGCATTCCCTTTGAAATCTGGCACCAGACAAGGATGCCCTCTCTCACCACTCCTATTCAATATAGTACTGGAAGTTCTGTCCAGAGCAATCAGGCAAGAAAAAGAAATAAAGGGTATTCAAATAGAAAAGGAGGAAGTCAAATTGCCTCTGTTTGCAGATGACATGATTGTATATCTAGAAGACCCCATCATCTCAGCCCCAAATCTCCTGAAACTGATAGGCAACTTCAGCAAAGTCTCAGCAAACAAAATCAGCGTGCAAAAGTCACAAGCATTCCTATACACCAATAACAGACTAACAGAGAGCCAAATCAAGAATGAACTGCCTTTCACAATTGCTCCCAAGAGAATAAAATATCTAGGAATACAACTAACAAGAAATGTAAAGGACCTCTTCTGGGAGAACTACAAACCACTGTTCAATGAATAAGAGAGGACACAAACAGATGGAGAAACATTCCATGTTCATGGTTAGGAAGAATCAATATCATGAAAATGGCCATACTGCCCAAAGTAATTTGCAGATTCAAGTCTATCCGCATCAAGCTACCAATGACCTTCTTCACAGAACTGGAAAAAAACACCTTAAACTTCATATGGAACCAAAAGAGAGCCCGCATAGCCAAATCAATTCTAAGCAAAAAGAACAAAGTGGGAGGCATCACACTACCGGACTTCAAACTCCACTACAAGTTTACAGTTATCGAAACACGTATGGTACTGGTACCAAACAGAGATATAGACCAATGGAACAGAACAGAGGCCTCGGAGGCAACACTA
>NW_022437027.1:175821-176751 GCF_009761245.1 Sapajus apella
CTGCCCAAAGTAATTTGCAGATTCAAGTCTATCCGCATCAAGCTACCAATGACCTTCTTCACAGAACTGGAAAAAAACACCTTAAACTTCATATGGAACCAAAAGAGAGCCCGCATAGCCAAATCAATTCTAAGCAAAAAGAACAAAGTGGGAGGCATCACACTACCGGACTTCAAACTCCACTACAAGTTTACAGTTATCGAAACACGTATGGTACTGGTACCAAACAGAGATATAGACCAATGGAACAGAACAGAGGCCTCGGAGGCAACACAACATAGCTACAACCATCCGATCTTTGACAAACCTCACAAAAACAAGCAATGGGAAAAGGATTCCCTGTTTAATAAATGGTGATGGGAAAACTGGATAGCCATGTGCAGAAAGCAGAAACTGGACCCCTTCCTGACACCTTACACTAAAATCAACTCCAGATGGATTGAAGACTTAAACATAAGACCTAACACCATAAAACCCTAGAAAAAAATCTAGGCAAAACCATTCAGGACATAGGTGTAGGCAAGGACTTCATGACCAAAACGCCAAAAGCATTGGCGACAAAAGCCAAAATAGACAAATGGGACCTAATCAAACTCCACAGCTTCTGCACAGCAAAAGAAACAGTCATTAGAGTGAATCGGCAATCAAAAGAATGGGAAAAAATTTTTGCAGTCTACCCATCTGACAAAGGGCTGATATCCAGAATCTACAAAGAACTAAAACAGATTTACAAGAAAAAACAAATCAGCCCATTCAAAAGTGGGTGAAGGATATGAACAGATACTTTACAAAAGAAGACATACATGAGGCCAACAAACATATGAAAAAATGCTCATCATCACTGGTCATTAGAGAAATGCAAATCAAAACTACGTTGAGATATCATCTCATGGCAGTTAGAATGGCGATCATTAAAAAATCTGGAGACAA